>NC_069500.1:787021082-787121082 GCF_027579735.1 Bombina bombina
CTTGCACAAAGGCGGAGGTAGCGGTCCTGCTGCTGGGTTGTTGCCCTCCTACGGCCTCCTCCACGTCTCCTGATGTACTGGCCTGTCTCCTGGTAGCGCCTCCATGCTCTGGACACTACGCTGACCGACACAGCAATCCTTCTTGCCACAGCTCGCACTGATGTGCCATCCTGGATGAGCTGCACTACCTGAGCCACTTGTGTGGGTTGTAGACTCCGTCTCATGCTACCACTAGAGTGCAAGCACCACCAGCATTCAAAAGTGACCATAACATCAGCCAGAAAGCATAGGAACTGAGAAGTGGTCTGTGGTCACCACCTGCAGAACCACTCCTTTATTGGGGGTGTCTTGCTAATTGCCTATAATTTCCACCTGTTGTCTATCCCATTTGCACAACAGCATGTGAAATTGATTGTCACTCAGTGTTGCTTCCTAAGTGGACAGTTTGATTTCACAGAAGTGTGATTGACTTGGAGATACATTGTGTTGTTTAAGTGTTCCCTTTATTTTTTTGAGCAGTGTATATGTATATATATATATATATATATATATATATATATATATATATATGTATGTGTGTATATATATATATATATATATACAGTTTACACATACACATTGGTGTCAATGGGATCTATATATATACAGTGTATATATATATATATACACACACACACAGTACACATACACATTGGTGTCAGTGGGTTATATATATATATATATATATATATATATATATATATAAAACACATACACATTGGTGTCCAGTGGCCGCCCTAAATATACATGTTAGTTTCAGTGGCCATATTTATTTGTCATTGGTGACAGTGGACTTCCTTACCTGTGAGCCAGTGCTTCACGCTCTGCACGCCGCCCGCCATTCGCCGCTACTCACAGTGCGCCGTTACCCGCTCACACTGCACATACAAACATGCGCAGTGGCGCAATCAAACATGCGCAGTGGCACTCTAACAGGCCCGTCCGAAATTTCGGACATGTGTAAAGACGGGCCTGTCAGAGTGAGTGTCTGGAGGCTATGTCGGGTCGCGGCCCACCAGCAGGGCCGTCGCGGCCCGGTAGTGGGCCGCGGCCCGGCTGTTGAGAAACACTGCACTAAACTATATTACAAAAACAAACACTAAATTACAAAAAATAAAAAGATTACAAGAATTTTAAGCTAATTACACCTAATCTAAGCCCCCTAATAAAATAAAAAAGCCCCCCAAAATAATAAAATTTCCCTACCCTAAACTAAATTACAAAAGTAATCAGCTCTATTACCAGCCCTTAAAAGGGCCTTTTGCGGGGCATTGCCCCAAAGTAATCAGCTCTTTTACCTGTAAAAAAAAGAACAACCCCCCTCATTACAACCCACCACCCACACACCCCTACTCTAAAACCCACCCGATCTCCCCTTAAAAAAACCTAAGTCTAACCCCCAAGTGGTCTTTACCTGTCCTGAAGACCGGCGGAGAAGGTCCTGCTCCAGGCGGTGAAGTCTTCTTCCAAGCGGTAACATCTTCTTCTTCCAGGAACCAGCCAGCACGGAGCGGAGGAGTTGAAGACCGATGACCGCGGAGCTGAAGACCGTCCACTCTGGAACTGAAGATCGGTGACGCTGGAACTGAAGACCGGAGCCATGGAGCGTGGAGGATCCTCTTCATACGATCTCCGCCGTACACTGAATAGGAATTCAAGGTACGCGATTAAAAATGGCGTCCCTTGAATTCCTATTGGCTGATTTTAGCCTTCAAATTCAAATCAGCCAATCGGATGAGAGCTACTGTAATTCTATTGGCTGATTTGAATAGCCAATAGAATAAGAGCTACTGTAATTCTATTGGCTGATTAGAATTTGAAGGCTCAAATCAGCCAATAGGAATTCAAGGGACGCCATTTTTAATCGCGTACCTTGAATTCCTATTCAGTGTACGGCGGAGATCGTATGAAGAGGATCCTCCACGCTCCATGGCTCCGGTCTTCAGTTCCAGCGTCGCCGATCTTCAGTTCCAGCATCACCGGTCTTCAGTTCCAGAGTGGACGGTCTTCAGCTCCGCGGTCATCGGTCTTCAACTCCTCCGCTCCGCGCCGGCTGGTTCCTGGAAGAAGAAGAAGGTGTCGCCGCTTGGAAGAAGACTTCACCGCCTGGAACAGGACCTTCTCCGCCGGTCTTCAGGACCACTTGGGGGTTAGACTTAGGTTTTTTTAAGGGGGGATCGGGTGGGTTTTAGAGTAGGGGTGTGTGGGTTGTAATGGGGGGGTTGTTCTTTTTTTTACAGGCAAAAGAGCTGATTACTTTGGGGCAATGCCCCGCAAATGGCCCTTTTAAGGGCTGGTAATAGAGCTGATTACTTTTGTAATTTAGTTTAGGGTAGGGAAATTTTATTATTTTGGGGGGCTTTTTTATTTTATTAGGGGGCTTAGATTAGGTGTAATTAGCTTAAAATTCTTGTAAACTTTTTTTTTTTTTTGTAATTTAGTGTTTGTTTTTTGTAATATAGTTTAGTGTATTTAATTGTATTTTAGTTGAGATAATTGTAGTTTATTTAATTAATTTATTGATAGTGTAGTGTTAGGTGTAATGGTAACTAGGATTTATTTTACAGGTAATTTTGGTAATTATTTTAACTAGGTAGCTATTAAATAGTTATGAACTATTTAATAGCTATTGTACCTAATTAAAATAAATACAAAGTTACCTGTAAAAAAAAATATAAACCCTAAAATAGCTACAATGTAATTATTAAAGGGACAGTCTACAACAGAATTGTTATTGTTTTAAAAGATAGATAATCCCTTTATTACCCATTCCCCAGTTTTGCATAACCAACACAGTTATATTTATATAATTTTAACCTCTGTGATTATCTTGTATCTAAGCCTCTGCAAACTGCCCCTTTATTTCAGTTCTTTTGACAGACTTGCAGTTTAGCCAATCACTGCCTGCTCCCAGATAACTTCACGTGCACAAGCACAGTGTTATCTATATGAAATACGTGAACTAACACCCTCTAGTGGTGAAAAACTGTTCAAGTGCATTCTGAAAAGAGGTGGCCTTCAAGGTCTAAGAAATTAGCATATGAACCTCCTAGATTAAGCTTTCAACTAAGAATACCAAGAGAACAAAGCAAAATTGGTGATAAAAGTAAATTGGAAAATTGTTTAAAATGACATGCCCTATCTGAATCATGAAAGTTTATTTTGGCCTAGACTGTCCCTTTAATTATATTGTAGCTATCTTAGGGTTTATTTTATAGGTACGTATTTAGTTTTAAATAGGAATAATTTAGTTAATAATATTAATATTATTTAGATTTATTTAAATAATAATTAAGTTAGGGGGTGTTAGAGTTAGACTTAGGTTTAGTAGTTAATATATTTAATATAGGTGGCGGCCGTGTAGGGGGGTTAGATTAGGGGGTAATAAATTTAATATAGGTGGCGGCGGTGTAGGGGGATCATATTAGGGGGTAATAGAGTTAATATAGGTGGCGGCGGTGTAGGGGGATCATATTAGGCGGTAATAGAGTTAATATAGGTGGCGGCGGTGTAGGGGGATCATATTAGGCGGTAATAGAGTTAATATAGGTGGCGGCGGTGTAGGGAGATCATATTAGGGGGTAATAGAGTTAATATAGGTGGCGGCGGTGTAGGGGGCTCAGATTAGGGGTTACTATATTTAAAATAGGTGGCGGCGGTGTAGGGGGATCATATTAGGGGTTACTATATTTAAAATAGGTGGCGGCGGTGTAGGAAGATCATATTAGGGGTTACTATATTTAAAATAGGTGGCGGCGGTGTAGGGGGATCAAGTTAGGGGGTAATACATTTAATGTAGCTGGCGGCGGTGTAGGGGGGGTCAGATTAGGGGGTAATACATATAATATAGGTGGCGGCGGTTTAGGGGTTAATATATTTATTATTAGGAGTGAGAGGGGGGATTGCGGATAGAGGGGTATACGTGTCGGGATGATGTTTGGGAGGCGTGTTAGACAGTAACGGGAGATTTTATACTTTAGTTAGTTTTTTTATGCGGCGGCAGTTTCTAAAGTGCCGTAAGTCACTGGCGACTCCAGAAATTTGTACTTACACTTATTTCTGGACATCGCTAGTTTGTCAGACTTACGGCACTTTAGCAACTGTCGGCGCCGTATATGTGATAGCTCGATGTGCGAGGTCAAACTACGGGCGGCGCAGGTTTCCACGCTTGCGCCGAAACCTGCGCCGTATATCGGCGTGCCCCAGCTTCCTCCGGTCGTCGCAAGCCATTTCTGATGTAAGAAATGATGGATAGGTCATCCTCCAATCACAGCTTCCCCCCGGGGGAATCAGTGTCTGATTCAACGCCGTGATTGGAGGAAGCCGGATTCCTCATTTTAGACCCAGGAAGAGGCTTTGCAACGGGTGGAGGAAGCTGGAGCTGCTGTGAAGATTAAAAGGTAAGTATTTTTTCACAACAGGAGTGAAATGTAAATTTTGATGAATTAAAGTGCCCCTGTTTTTAATCAAATTTTTTAAAACCGGGTACTTTAGCATCAAAATTTACATTCACTTTAATAGTGTTCTTAATAAAGTCAGAGAAACGTTACTTTGTTTTTTTTAAAACTTGAAGAACAAGAACACAAAAGAGAAATAAAGAAGTACAGGAACCAAAGATAATTATGCAATAGAGAAGAGCGAATTATGACAGAGACCGATTTGTATATTTGGGAGTAGACATACTTGTGCCGGGCAGTAATCCACCTCTTGTTTTGCTCTCTTGAGGCGGATTTTCTTCTCTCGGTTTGTGGTGGATCTAGTGAGTTACAAATAGTTGTTTGCAGACTTTCACAAAATGCTTCATTGTTTTTAGTCTGCTATGATTTAGTTGACACATTGATAAGTAAAGGAGAGCCTACTGGGAACTCTCAAGCACTAGATTTTATTGAAGTTAAGTAAATGATCTGCAGGAGGTTTATATTTTTGCATTTTGATAGAGTTGAAGTAGAGATGGGCAAAAGACTCATGTTATGTGGAGGGGAACTTTTCTAACGGCTAGATTTGGAGTTTTGTCGGTAAAGACCCGCGTAGCTAACGCCGGCTTTTTTCTGGCCGCACCATAAAAATAACTCTGGTATTGAGAGTCCACATAAAGGCTGCGTTAGGCTCCAAAAAAGGAGCGTAGAGCATTTTTAACGCAGCTTCAACTCTCGATACCAGAGTTGCTTACGCAAGCGGCCAGCCTCAAAAACGTGCTCGTGCACGATTCTCCCATAGGAAACAATGGGGCTGTTTGAGCTGAAAAAAAACCTAACACCTGCAAAAAAGCAGCGTTCAGCTCCTAACGCAGCCCCATTGTTTGCTATGGGGAAACACTTCCTACGTCTGCACCTAACACTCTAACATGTACCCCGAGTCTAAAAACCCCTAACCTTACACTTATTAACCCCTATTCTGCCGCCCCCGCTATCGCTGACCCCTGCATATTATTATTAACCCCTAATCTGCCGCTCCGTAAACCGCCGCTACTTACATTATCCCTATGTACCCCTAATCTGCTGCCCTAACATCGCCGACCCCTATATTATATTTATTAACCCCTAATCTGCCCCCCACAACGTCGCCTCCACCTGCCTACACTTATTAACCCCTAATCTGCCGACCGGACCTGAGCGCTACTATAATAAAGTTATTAACCCCTAATCTGCCTCACTAACATCGCCGACACCTAACTTCAATTATTAACCCCTAATCTGCCGACTGGAGCTCACCGCTATTCTAATAAATGTATTAACCCCTAAAGCTAAGTCTAACCCTAACACTAACACCCCCCTAAGTTAAATATAATTTACATCTAACGAAATTAATTATCTCTTATTAAATAAATTATTCCTATTTAAAGATAAATACTTACCTGTAAAATAAATCCTAATATAGCTACAATATAAATTATAATTATATTATAGCTATTTTAGGATTAATATTTATTTGACAGGCAACTTTGTAATTATTTTAACCAGGTACAATAGCTATTAAATAGTTAAGAACTATTTAATAGCTACCTAGTTAAAATAATTACAAAATTACCTGTAAAATAAATCCTAACCTAAGTTACAATTAAACCTAACACTATACTATCATTAAATTAATTAAATAAACTACCTACAATTACCTACAATTAACCTAACACTACACTATCAATAAATTAATTAAATACAATTCCTACAAATAAATACAATTAAATAAACTAGCTAAAGTACAAAGAAGACTTCATCCGGATCATGGACCTCTTCAGCCCCCCGCTTGGGCTTGGATCAGGACATCGGAGGAGCTCTTCAGGACGGATCGGTGAACCTGGTATGGTGAAGATAAGGTAGGAAGATCTTCAGGGGCTTAGTGTTAGGTTTATTTAAGGGGGGTTTGGGTTAGATTAGGGGTATGTGGGTGGTGGGTTGTAATGTTGGGGGGGGGTATTGTATGTTTTTTTTTACAGGCAAAAGAGCTGAATTCTTTGGGGCATGCCCCACAAAGGGCCCTGTTTAGGGCTGGTAAGGTAAAAGAGCTTTGAACTTTAGTAATTTAGAATAGGGTAGGGCATTTTTTTATTTTGGGGGTCTTTGTTATTTTATTAGGGGGCTTAGAGTAGGTGTAATTAGTTTAAAATTGTTGTAATATTTTTCTTATGTTTGTAAATATTTTTTTATTTTTTGTAACTTAGTTCTTTTTTATTTTTTGTACTTTAGCTAGTTTATTTAATTGTATTTATTTGTAGGAATTGTATTTAATTAATTTATTGATAGTGTAGTGTTAGGTTAATTGTAGGTAATTGTAGGTAGTTTATTTAATTAATTTATTGATAGTGTAGTGTTAGGTTTAATTGTAACTTAGGTTAGGATTTATTTTACAGGTCATTTTGTAATAATTTTAACTATTTTAGCTATTAAATAGTTCTTAACTATTTAATAGCTATTGTACCTGGTTAAAATAAATACAAAGTTACCTGTAAAATAAATATAAATCCTAAAATAGCTATAATATAATTATAATTTATATTGTAGCTATATTAGGATTTATTTTACAGGTAAGTATTTATCTTTAAATAGGAATAATTTATTTAATAAGAGTTAATTAATTTCGTTAGATTAAAATTATATTTAACTTAGGGGGGTGTTAGTGTCAGGGTTAGACTTAGCTTTAGGGGTTAATACATTTATTAGAATAGCGGTGAGGTCCGGTCGGCAGATTAGGGGTTAATAAGTGTAGGCGACGTTGTGGGGGGCAGATTAGGGGTTAATAAATATAATATAGGGGTCGGCGGTGTTAGGGGCAGCAGATTAGGGGTACATAAGGATAACGTAGGTGGCGGCGCTTTGCGGTCGGCAGATTAGGGGTTAATAAGTGTAGGCAGGTGGAGGCGACGTTGTGGGGGGCAGATTAGGGGTTAATAAATATAATATAGGGGTCGGCGGTGTTAGGGGCAGCAGATTAGGGGTACATAAGTATAACGTAGGTGGCGGTCGGCAGATTAGGGGTTAAAAAAATGTAATCGAGTTGCGGCGATGTGGGGGGACCTCGGTTTAGGGGTGCATAGGTAGTTTATGGGTGTTAGTGTACTTTAGAGCACAGTAGTTAAGAGCTTTATAAACCGGCGTTAGCCCAGAAAGCTCTTAACTACTGACTTTTTTCCTGCGGCTGGAGTTTTGTCGTTAGATGTCTAACGCTCACTTCAGACACGACTCTAAATACCGGAGTTAGAAAGATCCCATTGAAAAGATAGGATATGCAATTTACGTAAGGGGATCTGCGGTATGGAAAAGTCGCGGCTGAAAAGTGAGCGTTAGACCCTATTTTGAGTGACTCCAAATACCGGAGGTAGCCTAAAACCAGCGTTAGGAGCCTCTAACGCTGGTTTTCACGACTACCGCCAAACTTCAAATCAAGGCCTTAGAGAGTCAGATTACTATTATTTTTTTTCTTGTCTGTGTCTGTTTGATTTTTTTCTTTCTTCTCTTAGAGGGCATGAACCACATACTTCACTTTGTCAAGGTTGCATAGTGGTCCACAATAGCAAGGCATTAAAAGTGTCCCTACTCAAGTAAACTATACAGAACAGTTACAAACAGCTGAATCACATGAAGACACTTATGAATGACTCTTAGTGTAACCCATTAGTAGCTGCAGGGGTACACACCTAGGGTCAGAAGGAATTGTAATACATAGGTAGGTAAAGATTCAGCATCCAACAGTAATAAGAGCACAGCTAATATCATAGCAATGCTGAATGAATGAAATGCTAATGACACAGCTTAAGTTTGCTCAATTGTTTCATGATGGAATAATTCAGTCATTGGTCCTTAAAGGGACACTGAACCCAAATTTTTTCTTTTGTGATTCAGATAGAGCATGCAATTTTAAGCAACTTTCTAATTTACTCCTATTATCCATTTTTCCTAGTTCTCTTGCTATCTTTATTTGAAAAAGAAGGCATCTAAGCTAAGGAGCCAGCCCATTTTTGGTTCAGACCCAGGACAGCACTTCTTTATTGGTGGATGAATTTATCTACCAATCAGCAAGAACATCCCAGGTTGTTCACCAAAAATAGGCCGGCATCTAAACTTACATTCTTGCTTTTCAAATTAAGGTACCAAGAGAACGAAGAACATTTGATAATAGGAGTAAATTAGAAAGTTGCTTATAATTGCATGCTTTATCTGAATCACAAAAGAAAATAATTGGGTTCAGTGTCCCTTTAAGGGGTTAATGGCCACAAGGTTAAGAAGGCCATAAGCCCAGAACTCTGTGGTGCATAAACATAGAAACAATCGCTAATAGGCAGGCATGTTTAATCTGGCTTGGCTATCAAAGTAGCTAGGAGCCTTCTGATGCAATCTCAACAGAGCTATTAGTGTTCGGGTATAAAAAAGGGAAGATACAGGGCTTAATGTTACTGTAGAAAGCAAGGCACAAAAGACCTGTAGAGAAATCAATATATTTTGGGTTTCCAAGTACATATTTTTTCCTGATTGCATCAGGCTTATTGTTACTCCATTAGTTTATATAAAATAGTGTTCCTAAAATCTTTTACAATTCCATTGTTAAAATTGAATTAAACAACTGAAATCCTCTGGTAGTTTGTAGTGAAATGGAATACATTTCTTTACAGCAGAGTTGAGGGTATTCTGTGCAATAAATAACTAGCAATCTGGTATAAAATGCTAGTATTTAAAGGGACAGTCAAGTCCAAAAAAACCTTTCATTTTTCAAATAGGGCATGTAATTTTAGACAACTTTCCAATTTACTTTTATCAACAATTTTGCTTTGTTCTCTTGGTATTCTGGTTAAAAGCAAACCTAGGGAGGCACATACGATCATTTCTAAGCCCTTGAAGGCCGCCTCTATTTTATTTACTTTTCACAGCAGGGGAGAGCTAGCTCTTGTAGGCCATATAGATAGCATTGTGATCACGCCCGTGGTTAGTGGCAGACACTGCACTAATTGGCTAAAATGCAACTATATGCAAAATAACTAAAAGTCATTTGATTGGGGGTGGTCAGAAGATGCTTAGATACAAGTTAGTCACAGAAGTAAAAAGTGTATTAATATAACAGTATTGGTTTTGCAAAACTGGGGAATGGGTAATAAAGGGATTATCTATCTTTTTAAACAACAAAAATTCTGGTGTTGACTGTCCCTTTAATAAATCTGATGTTTCCCACTAACAGTGAAAAGAGAGCTTTAAGCAAGTCAATATCAGTAGCAAGGCTTTCTGAGTACACACTTCATACACCACCCCTCATATGTGACAATGTCTACTTCTGGTTGTCCACTTTCCCAGGTTCCTCCTTGTTCTAGAGCCCCCATTGCAACTTTCCACTGAGGGAGGCGGTTGGCTTAAAGAGTAAGAGCTTGAGAGGGGAAAGGAATAGAGAAAATAATGCTGTGTTGTACTGGTATACATGGTGCGTAGAATCCCTGAGCTAGCTTTTTCTCCTATTATCTGTTGGCTACAAATAACCTAGGATGAGTATCCTGTAGTTCCCTAAGCAGCTCACCTTGTTATTGTTCTGCATATAAGACATGGTATAAGAATAATGGCCTGCAAGCTCATTGATGGTTACCACCAGTTGATGATCATGATGTGCCACTGCAATGAGTTAATATAGATGATCCCTTCTGCGTTTAACGTCTTAGAGACCATAGAAACAGTGTTTGTTGGCGTAGATCAGAATCTGTGTAAATTAAATATTTATGGAGAAGTATAACATTTCTGCTTGAACTCAGGCACGTCTGTCAACATTCAAAGGACACACAAGTCAAAATAAAACTTTCATGATGTAGATAAAGTGTACAGTTTTGTAAAGCTGTTTCATTTACTTATGTTAGTATATTTACCTCCTTTTTTCTTTTGTATCCTTTGTTAAACCTCTGTTCCATGAGAGCATATTGAGATAGGCTCAATATGTCTTGAGCACTTTAAAATGTCTTGAGCACTACAACAGGAGTGGGCAGACTTTTGTAAGGCAAGGGCTACCTCTAATTTTATTCTAAGTGACATGGTCACCTAACAAAAAACACGCCAGTCGCTGGCTAAAATTTTTATTTTTGCCACAAATAGGACCTGCTGGCTGAAAATTGTATTTTTGCCTCATATAGGACCTGCTGGCTAAAAATTGTATTTATGCCACAAATAATACAGCTTTAAAAATCAGCCGCACTCTTTAATAATAAATACAGCTGCCCTCTTTACTTACTGCGAGAGCTCTCTCTGTACGTCACGCTGGGACCATCAAGCAACCTTATCTGTGTACTGCGCCTGCGTATGAATAAGTAGTCTCACAATCAAGATGGTTCGAGTCTAGGGCTAACAGAGTAGTCAAGTCTGGCACACATGGGAAACCCACAGCTCAAGTAGAACGATGACAATGAACTATTCTCAGCCAATCATAGACAGACTCATTCTACAAAGTAATTTTATTGGCTGGATGCCATGTCAGGTTGATTAGCGGGCTGGTCCTGTTGACTGCCCTCCATCTGTCCGCTACTAGCTGAAGACTACTGCAAATAGTTGGGACAGTGACAGCGGCAGGACCTACAGGCTCTGTACCGCCTACACAGCAACCAGAGACTGGTATAGCAGCACTGACCTTCACAATTTGGTGACAACAAATTCTGGGGACAGAAAGCTGCAGAAACTAGCACAAAGTATAGCTAATATTAGTGTGTCAGAGAAAGTATCAGAGAGCAGCATCAAAGCATGGTACAGAGTAAGTAAAAGAACCTGAGGGGGAGTAACAGATCCTGGGGAAAAAAAGCAACACCAGACCATTTACCCAGCAGAGCCTGGTGACAAGTAACGGAGGACAGAACTAGAAAGTAGCAGCAGAATATCAGACAGAGCAGGACCTGGAACTGCCAACCCCAGGGATACCGAGCAGCATCTCATCCTGGCGCATGAAGAGTCTGTACTATGGACTGACCGCTCTTGAGACAAAAAGTTGGAGAGTTTAGGACAGGCAGTAACCAAAGCTGGGGCAGCGAGTTCAGCTACAGCCGCGTCCAACATGCTGAAGTACACCGCCGTCATAGACTCATAGCCGATTTCAAAAGTCTGCATAAGAGAAACATTTCTATACATCTACGGTGACGAGGCTCTTCACTCAGGATCTAGATGTGTGAGAAATCTTTCTCTTATTATGCAGACTTTTGAAATCTTCCAGACGGGCACCTCAAAATTCACTCGAGGTCCACTGGTAGATTGCCCACCCCTGCACTACAAGATGATTGTAACAGTGTTTGTAACAATGTTATACATATAGTTCTCAAGACAGGTGCACGTGCCTGTGGCTACCTCAGTATACTTCCATGTAAAGGATTTACATTTCATCAAAGGAGAGCAAGAGAATATAGTAAATCTGATAGTAGTAAATCTGATAGTAGAAGGACATTTTCTCTTGTTAAGTGTATCCAGTCCACGGATCATCCATTACTTATGGAATATATTCTCCTTCCCAACAGGAAGTTGCAAGAGTCCACCCACAGCAAAGCTGCTATATAGCTCCTCCCCTAACTGCCATACTCAGTCATTCTCTTGCAAGCCTCAACATAGATAGGAGGTCGTGAGAGTCTGTGGTTTTTTATACTTAGTTTATTCTTCAATCAAAAGTTTGTTATTTTTAAATGGCACCGGAGTGTGCTGTTTATCTCAGGCAGTATTTGGAAGAAGAATCTGCCTGCGTTTTTCTATGATCTTAGCAGACGTAACTAAGATCCATTTGCTGTTCTCACACTTTCTGAGGAGTGAGGTACTTCAGAGGGGGAATGGCGTGCAGGTTTTCCTGCAGATAAGGTATGTGCAGTAAAAT
The DNA here is from genome assembly GCF_027579735.1 of Bombina bombina. NCBI lineage: Eukaryota > Metazoa > Chordata > Amphibia > Anura > Bombinatoridae > Bombina > Bombina bombina. The sequence goes on from NC_069500.1 coordinate 787,033,425, forward strand.
ATTTTTCTAGGAATGGAATTGACTAAGAAAATACTGCTGATACCGAAGTAATGTAAGTAAAGCCTTAAATGCAGCGATAGCGACTGGTATCAGGCTTATTAATAGAGATACATACTCTTATAAAAATGTGTTTTAAAACGTTTGCTGGCATGTTTAATAGTTTTTTAACGTACATTGGTGATAACACTGTAATGTTGGTATAGCCTTAAATGCAGTAAAAGCGACTGGTATCAGGCTTATTAATAGAGATACATACTCTTGTAAAAATGTGTTTTAAAACGTTTGCTGGCATGTTTAATCGTTTTTTAACATATGTTTGGTGATAAAACTTATTGGGGCCTAAGTTTTTTCCACATGGCTGGCTTAAATTTTGCATAGAAACAGTTAACTGAAGCTTCAGTCCCATGAATACTACAGGACATTTCTAAAGGGCTAAAAAGACTTCCAAAATCGTTTATAGGGAAGGTAATCCACAGCTCTGCTGTGGCAGTTTGTTGTGTCTGTTTTTAAAAACGTCTTTCGTTTTTTTTTATCTGTTTTTTGCATTAAGGGGTTAATCATCCATTTGCAAGTGGGTGCAATGCTCTGTTACCTTATTACATGTACTGTAAAAATTTCGTTTGTTTTACTGCCTTTTTTCACTGTTTTTCAAATTTTGACAAAATTTGTTTCTCTTAAAGGCACAGTAACGTTTTATATATTTGCTTGTTAACTTGATTTAAAGTGTTTTCCAAGCTTACTAGTCTCATTATTAGTCTGTTCTAACATGTCTGACATAGAGGAAGCTCTGTGTTCATTATGTTTTAAAGCCATGGTGGAACCCTATCTTAGAATGTGTACCAGATGTACTGATTTCATGTTAAACAATAAAGATCATTTTTTGTCTTTAAAAACATTATCACCAGAGGATTCTGTCGTGGGGGTAGTTATGCCGACTAACTCTCCCCACGTGTCAGACCTTTTTGACTCCCGCTTTAGGGACTCACGCTCAAATGGCGCCAAGAACATCAAGGGCACCCATAGCGTTTATTTTACCAGGGGATTCTGTCGAGGGGAAAGTTATGCCGACTAACTCTCCCCACGTGTCAGACCCTTCGACTCCCGCTTCAGGGACTCACGCTCAAATGGCGCCAAGTACATCAAGGGCGCCCATAGCGTTTATTTTACAAGACATGGCAAAGGTGGTGAATAATACTCTGGCAGCAGTATTAGTCAGACTACCTGAAATTAAAGGAAAGCAGATAGCTCTGGGGTAGATACAGAGCATACAGACGCTTTAAGAACCATGTATGATACTACCTCACAATATGCTTAGTCTGTGGGTGATTTTTTTTTGACTCAGGGAAGATGATTTAACCTGATTCTGATATTTCTACATTTAAAATTCATGCTTGAGAACCTCCACTTGTTGCTCAGGGAGGCTTTGGCTGCTCTGAATGAATGTGTACAATCGCAGGGCCAGAGAAATTGTGTAGACTGGATAAATAATATGCAGTGCCGGTGTGTACTGATGTTTTTCCAATACCTAAAGAGGTTTATTAAAAATTTTTTAATAAGGAATGGGATAGACCAGGTGTGCCGTTCTCTTCCCCTCCTATTTTTTAGAAGAATGTTTTTCTAATAGTTACGACCACACGGGACTTTTGGCAGACAGTTCCTAAGGTGGAGAGAAGAGTTTCTACTCTAGCTAGGCGTACCACTACCTCTGGCGAGGACAGTTGTGCTTTTTAGATCCAATTGATAAAAAATGTTTATTCAACAGGGTTTTATCCTGCAGCCCCTTGCATACATTGCTTCTGTCACTGCTGCTGCGGCGTTCTGGGTTGAGTCTCTTGATGAGGCTTTACAGTTAGCGACTCCATTGGATGAATATATTTGACAAGCTTATGCTAGCCAATTCCTTTGTTTTCTGATGCCTTTGTTCATTTGACTAGACTAACGGCTAAGAATTCTGTTTTTTTACTATACTGGCGCGCAGAGCGCTATGGCTTATATCATGGTCAGCTGTCGTGACTTTAATAAATAAGCTACTTAACTTCCCTTCAAGGGGCAGACCCTATTCGGGCCTGGTTTGAAGGAGATTATTGCTTATATCACTGGAGGAAAAGGTCATGCCCTTCCTCAGGATAGGTCCAAATCAAGGGCCAAGAAAGGTCTAATTTTCGTGCCTTTTAAAACTTCAGGGCAGGTGTGGCATCCACTCCCTCTAAGGCAAAACAAGAGGGAATTTTTGCTCAGTCCAAGGCGGTCTGGAGACAATCGGACCTGGAACAAAGATAAGCAGGCCAAGAAGCCTGCTGCTGCCTCTAAGGCAGCATGAAGGACCGGACCCCTATCCGGTAACGGATCCTATAGGGGGCAGACTTTCATTCTTCGCCCAGGCGTGGGCAAGAGATGCCCAGGATCCCTAGGCATTGGAATTTATATCCCAGAGATATCTTCTGGATTTCAAAGATTCCCCCCCCAAAAAAGGGGAGATTTCGCCTTTCCAATTATCTGCAAACCAGATAAAGAAGGAGGCATTCTTACATTGTGTACGAGATCCATCCAGTTCCAAGAGAGGAACAGGGACAGAGTTTTTACTCAAATCTGTTTGTGGTTCCCAAGGAGAGGGAACCTTCAGACCTATTTTGGATCTAAAGATCTTAAGCAAATTCCTCAGAATTCCATCTTTTAAGATGGAAACTATTTGTACCATCTTAACCATGATCCAGGAGAGTCAATAGAGGACTACAATGGATTTGAAGGATGTTTTATTCTCACATTGTGATGCATAAAGATCACCATTGTTTTTCAGGTTTCTAGACAGGCATTACCAGTTTGTAGTTCTTTCCGTTGGGATATCTACAGCCCCAAGAATCTTTATGGAGGTTCTGGGGTCGCTTTGGCGGTCCTTAGGCCGCGGGGCATAGAAGTGGCCCCTTATTTAGACGACATCCTGATACAGGCGTCAAACATCCAAATTGCCAAGTCTCATACGGACGTAGTACTGGCATTTCTGAGATCACATGGGTGGAAAGTGAACAAGGAAAGAGTTCTCTATCCCCAATCTCAAGGGTTTCCCTCTTAGGGACTCTGATAGATTCTGTAGAAATGAAAATTTACCTGACGGAGTCCAGGTTGTCAAAGTTTCTAAATTTCTGCCGTGTTTTTCATTCCATCCGCGCCCTTCGGTGGCTCAGTACATGAATGAAATCGGCTTAATGGTAGCGGCAAGGGACATAGTACCGTTTGCACGTCTACATTTCAGACCGCTGCAACTATGCATGCTCAGTCAGAGGAACGGGGATTACACAGGTTTGTCCCCCTGTTAAACCTGGACCAAGAGACCAGAGATTCTCTGGTGACTATGTCGGGTCCATCTGTCCAAGGGTATGACCTTCCGCAGGTCAGATGGGACAATTGTTACAATAGATGCCAGCCTTTTAGGTTGGGATGCAGTCTGGAACTCCCTGAAGGCTCAGGGATAGTGGACTTAGGAGGAGACCCTCCTTCTAATAAATATTCTGGAACTGGGAGTGATATTCAATGCTCTTCAGACTTGGACTCAGTTAATCAACTCTGAGGTACATCATATTCAGTCGGACAATATACACGACTGTGGTTTACATCAGCCATCAAGGGGGAACAGAAGTTCCCTAGCGATGTTAGAAGTCTTACAATAATTCACTGGACAGAGACTCACTCTTGTCTATCAGCTATCCATATCCCAGGTGTTGAGAACTGGGAGGTGGTTTTTCTAAGTCGTCAGACTTTTCTTCCGGGGGAGTGGGATTTCCTCCGGAGGTCAAGACCAAGCAGGAGAGGGCTTTGGTGTTTTTGTCAGTGCCTGCGTAGCCACGCAGGACCTGGTATGCAGATCTGGTGGACATGTCATCCTTTCCATCACGGTCTCTGCTTCTGAGACAGGTCTTTCTACCTCAGGGTCCTTTCAACCATCTAAATAGAATCAATCTGAGATGGACTGCCTGGAGACTGAACGCTTGATGTTATCAAAACATGGCTTCTCCGAGTCAGTCATTGATACCTTAATACAGACATGAAGCCTGTCTCTAGGAAAATTGAACATAGATATGGTGTAAATATCTGATTGTTATGAATCCAAGGGTTACTCATGGAGTAAAGTCTGGATTCCCAGGATATTATCTTTTCTCCAAGATGTTTTGGAGGAAAGGGTTGTCAGCTAATTCCTTAAAAGGGACAGATTTTTACTCTGTCTATTTTTTTTGCACAAGCGTCTGGCAGGTATTCTAGACGTTCAGGCATTTGGTCAGGCTTTGGTTAGATCAAAGCCTGTGTTTAAAACTGTTGCTCCACCATGGAGCTTAAACCTGGTTCTTAAGGTTTCTTCAAGAAGTTCCGTTTGAACCTTTTTTGTTCCATAGATATCAATCTTTATCTTGGAAAGTTCCTTTTGGGTAGCTATTTCCTCGACTCGTAGAGTCTCCAAGTTATCTGTGTTACAATGTGATTCTCCTTATCTGGTCCTTTGTACGGAAAAGGTAGTCCTGCGTACCAACCTGGGTTTTTTCCTAAGGTGGTATCTAACAAGAACATCACTCAAGAGATAGTTGTTCCATGCTTGTATCCTAATCCTTCCTCAAAGAAGGAACGTCTATTACACAATATTGGACGTGGTTTGGGCTTTAAAGTTTTACTTACAAGCTACTACAGTTTTCATCAAACGTTCACCTTGTTTGTTGTCTATTCTGGACAGAGGAGAGGTCAAAAGACTTCAGCAGCCTCTCTCTCTTTTTGGTTAAAAAGCATAATTCATTTAGCTTATGAGACTGCTGGACAGCAGCCTCCTGAAGGGATTACAGCTCATTCTACTAGAGCTGTGGTTTTCACTTGGGCCTTTTTTAAATGTGGCTTCTGTTGAACAGATTTACAAGACGGAGTCTTGGTCTGCGCTTCATACTTTTTCAAATTTAATAAATTTGATACCTTGCTTCTTCGGAGGCTATTTTTGGGAGAAAGGGTTTCTTACAGGCAGTGGTAACTTCCGTTTAAGTACCTGCCTTGTCCCTCCCATCATCCGTGTACTTTAACTTTGATATTGGTATTCCATAAGTAATGGATGATCCGTGGACTGGATACACTTAACAAGAGAAAACATAATTTATGCTTACCTGATAAATTTATTTCTCTTGTAGTGTATCCAGTCCACGGCCCGCCCTGTCACTTTAAGGCAGGTAATTTTTTCATTTGAACTACAGTCACCACTGCACCCTATGGTTTTTCCTTTCTCTGCATGTTTCGGTCGAATGACTGAGTATGGCAGTTAGGGGAGGAGCTATATAGCAGCTTTGCTGTGGGTGGACTCTTGCAACTTCCTGTTGGGAAGGAGAATATATTCCATAAGTAATGGATGATCCGTGGACTGGATACACTACAAGAGAAATAAATTTATCAGGTAAGCATAAATTATGTTTTTTTTAGGTAAATGTGTCTAATAACTTCTGTTAATTTGGGATAGAGACCAGTATGCACATCCATCCTTATTTACAAACCTTCTGTTAAATTCAGCCTATTTTTGGATGTATACCGCAAGCAATAGCAGATCATAAGGGGTCATATTCTCACTGGTTCTCAGAGGGTTTTCTTCTGTTAAGTGTGATCAGTCCACGGGTCATCATTACTTCTGGGATATTAACTGCTCCCCTACAGGAAGTGCAAGAGGATTCACCCAGCAGAGCTGCATATAGCTCCTCCCCTCTACGTCACTCCCAGTCATTCTCTTGCACCCAGCAACTAGATAGGTCGTGTGAGAGGACTATGGTGATTATACTTAGTTTTATATCTTCAATCAAAAGTTTGTTATTTTAAAATAGCACCGGAGTGTGTTATTACCTCTCTGGCAGAGTTTGAGGAAGAATCTACCAGAGTTTTGCTATGATTTTAGCCGGAGTAGTTAAGATCATATTGCTGTTCTCGGCCATCTGAGGAGTGAGGTAAACTTCAGATCAGGGGACAGCGGGCAGATGAATCTGCATAGAGGTATGTAGCAGTTTTTATTTTCTGACAATGGAATTGATGAGAAAATCCTGCCATACCGATATAATGTCATGTATGTATACTTTACACTTCAGTATTCTGGGAGAATGGTACTTCACTAGAATTACACTGTAAGAAAGACATAAAGCTGTTTAATAACTAGAGATTATGTTTAACGTTTTTGCTGGAATGTAAAATCGTTTTCATTTGCTGAGGTACTGAGTGAATAAATGTTTGGGCACCATTTTTCCACTTGGCAGTTGCTTAAATCTGTTTTTTCTGTCAGTTTCTGTTCTCCCTCACTGCTGTGTGTGGGGGGGAGGGGCGCTTTTACTATGCATCAAATATTTCAGTCAGCAACTCATTGTATTCCCTGCATGATCTGGTTCATCTCTACAGAGCTCAGGGGTCTTCAAAACTTATTTTGAGGGAGGTAATTTCTCTCAGCAGAGCTGTGAGAATTATAGTTTGACTGAAATAAAAACTTTTATTCTGTAATTTGTTTCCTGCTTTCAGAAATTGTTATCTTTGCTAATGGGATTAAACCTTTGTTAAAGTTGTGTTGTTTACAAGGATTGAGGCTATAACTGTTTCAATTTATTAATTTTTAAGTGTCATAGATCTTCTGTGCTTCTTAAAGGCACAGTACGTTTTAATATTATTCTATTTGAATTGTATTTCCAAGTTGCAAGTTTATTTGCTAGTGTGTTAAACATGTCTGATTCAGAAGATGATACCTGTGTCATTTGTTGCAATGCCAAAGTGGAGCCCAATAGAAATTTATGTACTAACTGTATTGATGCTACTTTAAATAAAAATCAATCTGTACAAATTGAACAAATTTCACCAAACAACGAGGGGAGAGTTATGCCGACTAACTCGCCTCACGTGTCAGTACCTACATCTCCCGCTCAGAGGGAGGTGCGTGATATTGTAGCGCCGAGTACAGCTGGGCGGCCATTACAAATCACATTACAGGATATGGCTACTGTTATGACTGAAGTTTTGGCTAAATTACCAGAACTAAAAGGTAAGCGTGATCACTCTGGGGTGAGAACAGAGTGCGCTGATAATATTAGGGCCATGTCAGACACTGCGTCACAGGTGGCAGAACATGAGGACGGAGAACTTCATTCTGTGGGTGACGGTTCTGATCCAAACAGACTGGATTCAGATATTTCAAATTTTAAATTTAAACTGGAAAACCTCCGTGTATTACTAGGGGAGGTGTTAGCGGCTCTGAATGATTGTAACACAGTTGCAATACCAGAGAAAATGTTTAGGTTGGATAAATATTTTGCGGTACCGACGAGTACTGAGGTTTTTCCTATACCTAAGAGACTTACTGAAATTGTTACTAAGGAGTGGGATAGACCCGGTGTGCCGTTCTCACCCCCTCCGATATTTAGAAAAATGTTTCCAATAGACGCCACCACAAGGGACTTATGGCAAACGGTCCCTAAGGTGGAGGGAGCAGTTTCTACTTTAGCTAAGCGTACCACTATCCCGGTGGAGGATAGCTGTGCTTTTTCAGATCCAATGGATAAAAAGTTAGAGGGTTACCTTAAGAAAATGTTTGTTCAACAAGGTTTTATATTGCAACCCCTTGCATGCATTGCGCCGATCACGGCTGCAGCGGCATTCTGGATTGAGTCTCTGGAAGAGAACATTGGTTCAGCTACTCTGGACGACATTACGGACAGGCTTAGAGTCCTTAAACTAGCTAATTCATTCATTTCGGAGGCCGTAGTACATCTTACTAAACTTACGGCGAAGAATTCAGGATTCGCCATTCAGGCACGCAGGGCGCTGTGGCTAAAATCCTGGTCAGCTGATGTTACTTCTAAGTCTAAATTGCTTAATATACCTTTCAAAGGGCAGACCTTATTCGGGCCCGGGTTGAAAGAGATTATCGCTGACATTACAGGAGGTAAAGGCCATGCCCTGCCTCAGGACAAAGCCAAAGCCAAGACTAGACAGTCTAGTTTTCGTTCCTTTCGTAATTTCAAAGCAGGAGCAGCATCAACTTCCTCTGCACCAAAACAGGAAGGAGCTGTTGCTCGCTACAGACAAGGCTGGAAACCTAACCAGTCCTGGAACAAGGGCAAGCAGACTAGGAAACCTGCTGCTGCCCCCAAAACAGCATGAATTGAGGGCCCCCGATCCGGGATCGGATCTAGTGGGGGGCAGACTTTCTCTCTTCGCCCAGGCTTGGGCAAGAGATGTTCAGGATCCCTGGGCGCTAGAGATAATATCTCAGGGATACCTTCTGGACTTCAAATACTCTCCTCCAAGAGAGAGATTTCATCTGTCAAGATTGTCAACAATCCAGACAAAGAAAGAGGCTTTTCTACGCTGCGTACAAGAGCTCTTGTTAATGGGAGTAATCCATCCAGTTCCACGATCGGAACAGGGACAGGGGTTTTACTCAAATCTGTTTGTGGTTCCCAAAAAAGAGGGAACTTTCAGACCAATCCTGGACTTAAAGATCCTAAACAAATTCCTAAGAGTTCCATCGTTCAAGATGGAGACTATTCGGACAATTTTACCTATGATCCAAGAGGGTCAGTACATGACCACTGTAGATTTAAAAGATGCTTACCTGCACATACCGATTCACAAAGATCATTACCGGTACCTAAGGTTTGCCTTCCTAGACAGGCATTACCAGTTTGTGGCTCTTCCATTCGGATTGGCTACAGCGCCAAGAATCTTCACAAAGGTTCTGGGTGCTCTTCTGGCGGTACTAAGACCGCGGGGAATCTCGGTAGCTCCATACCTAGACGACATTCTGATACAAGCTTCAAGCTTTCAAACTGCCAAATCTCATACAGAGTTAGTGCTGGCATTTCTAAGGTCACATGGATGGAAGGTGAACGAAAAGAAAAGTTCACTCGTTCCACTCACAAGAGTTCCCTTCCTGGGGACTCTTATAGATTCTGTAGAAATGAAGATTTACCTGACAGAGGACAGGCTATCAAGACTTCAAAGTGCTTGCCGCACTCTTCATTCCATTCAACTCCCGTCAGTGGCTCAATGTATGGAGGTAATCGGCTTAATGGTAGCGGCAATGGACATAGTACCCTTTGCACGCTTACACCTCAGACCACTGCAACTGTGCATGCTAGGTCAGTGGAATGGGGATTACTCAGACTTATCCCCTTCTCTGAATCTGGATCAAGAGACCAGAAATTCTCTTCTATGGTGGCTTTCTCGGCCACACCTGTCCAGGGGGATGCCATTCAGCAGACCAGACTGGACAATTGTAACAACAGACGCCAGCCTTCTAGGTTGGGGTGCCGTCTGGAATTCCCTGAAGGCTCAGGGACTATGGAGTCAGGAGGAGAGTCTCCTGCCAATAAACATTCTGGAATTGAGAGCAGTTCTCAATGCCCTCCTGGCTTGGCCCCAGTTGACAACTCGGGGGTTCATCAGGTTTCAGTCGGACAACATCACGACTGTAGCTTACATCAACCATCAGGGAGGGACAAGAAGCTCCCTAGCTATGATGGAAGTATCAAAGATAATTCGCTGGGCAGAGTCTCACTCTTGCCACCTGTCAGCAATCCACATCCCGGGAGTGGAGAACTGGGAGGCGGATTTCTTAAGTCGTCAGACTTTTCATCCGGGGGAGTGGGAACTTCATCCGGAGGTCTTTGCCCAAATACTTCGACGTTGGGGCAAACCAGAGATAGATCTCATGGCGTCTCGACAGAACGCCAAGCTTCCTCGTTACGGGTCCAGATCCAGGGATCCAGGAGCAGTCCTGATAGATGCTCTGACAGCACCTTGGGACTTCAGGATGGCTTACGTGTTTCCACCCTTCCCGTTGCTTCCTCGATTGATAGCCAGAATCAAACAAGAGAGAGCATCAGTGATTCTAATAGCACCTGCGTGGCCACGCAGGACTTGGTATGCAGACCTGGTGGACATGTCATCCTGTCCGCCTTGGTCTCTACCTCTGAAACAGGACCTTCTGATACAGGGTCCCTTCAAACATCAAAATATGGCGTAAATACCTACATTGGTGTGAATCCAAAGGTTACTCTTGGAGTAAGGTTAGGATTCCTAGGATATTGTCTTTTCTACAAGAAGGTTTAGAAAAGGGTTTATCTGCTAGTTCATTAAAGGGACAGATCTCAGCTCTGTCCATTCTGTTACACAAACGTCTGTCAGAAGTTCCTGACGTCCAGGCTTTTTGTCAGGCTTTGGCCAGGATTAAGCCTGTGTTTAAAACTGTTGCTCCACCATGGAGTTTAAACCTTGTTCTTAATGTTTTACAGGGCGTTCCGTTTGAACCCCTTCATTCCATTGATATAAAGTTGTTATCTTGGAAAGTTCTATTTTTAATGGCTATTTCCTCGGCTCGAAGAGTCTCTGAATTATCAGCCTTACATTGTGATTCTCCTTATTTGATTTTTCATTCGGATAAGGTAGTCCTGCGTACTAAACCTGGGTTCTTACCTAAGGTAGTTACTAACAGGAATATCAATCAAGAGATTGTTGTTCCTTCTTTATGCCCAAATCCTTCTTCAAAGAAGGAACGTCTACTGCACAACCTGGATGTAGTCCGGGCTCTAAAATTTTACTTGCAGGCAACTAAGGAATTCCGACAAACGTCTTCTCTGTTTGTCATTTACTCTGGGCAGAGGAGAGGTCAAAAAGCTTCCGCTACCTCTCTTTCTTTTTGGCTTCGTAGCATAATTCGTTTAGCTTATGAGACTGCTGGACAGCAGCCCCCTGAAAGAATTACAGCTCATTCTACTAGAGCTGTGGCTTCCACTTGGGCCTTCAAGAATGAGGCCTCTGTTGAACAGATTTGCAAGGCTGCAACTTGGTCTTCGCTTCATACTTTTTCCAAATTTTACAAATTTGACACCTTTGCTTCATCGGAGGCTATTTTTGGGAGAAAGGTTCTTCAGGCAGTGGTTCCTTCTGTATAAAGAGTCTGCCTATCCCTCCCGTCATCCGTGTACTTTTGCTTTGGTATTGGTATCCCAGAAGTAATGATGACCCGTGGACTGATCACACTTAACAGAAGAAAACATAATTTATGCTTACCTGATAAATTCCTTTCTTCTGTAGTGTGATCAGTCCACGGCCCGCCCTGTTTTTAAGGCAGGTAAATATTTTTTAATTTATACTCCAGTCACCACTTCACCCTTGGCTTTTCCTTTCTCGTTGGTCCTTGGTCGAATGACTGGGAGTGACGTAGAGGGGAGGAGCTATATGCAGCTCTGCTGGGTGAATCCTCTTGCACTTCCTGTAGGGGAGCAGTTAATATCCCAGAAGTAATGATGACCCGTGGACTGATCACACTACAGAAGAAAGGAATTTATCAGGTAAGCATAAATTATGTTTTTTACGTTGTGGGGCCTTGAGTTACATTACATTAAACCAGAGCTCTGCCAGTGCTGCAAGTCCTTCTGACTGCTTCTGGATTAAGAGCAGTGCATTCTGCCTGGATCATGTCCAGATGTTTACTAGCAAAGTATTTAGCCTTATTCTCTGTTCCAAATCCATGCTGGTGGTTTTCAATGTGGTTATATAAGTTTTCATTGTTTTAAATGATTGTATTAAAATGACATATTAATGCCACCAAATAATCCAATGACATTAACGTTACACAATATTAGATCATTTTTATATTATTATATTTGCATGAATATTTTGTCCAAAAACAATAATATCTAATTTTTACCTAGCAACTTGTGTATTGTGCATGGTTACACTTCCAAGCTTCCTGTCTTTAAAAGTTTACCCACCCAAGTAAGTTATACAATACATAGAATTCAAACATTTTTGATAATATATTAAAGGGACAGTCTACACCAGAATGTTTATTGTTTAAAAAGGTAGATAATCCCTTTATTACCCATTCCACAGTTTTGCATATCTAACAAAATTATATTAATATACTTTTTACCTCTGTGATTACCTTGTATCTAAGCCTCTGCAAACTTTCCCCTTATTTCAGTTCTTTTGCCAATCAGTGCAGACCCCTAGGTAACTCCACGTGCGTGTTATCTATATGGCACACATGAACTAATGCCCTCTAGTTGTGAAAAACTGTCCAAATGCATTCAGATAAGAGGCGGCCAAGGGTTAAGAAATTAGCATATGAGCCTACCTAGGTTTAGCTTTTAACTAAGAATACTAAGAGAACAAAGCAAAATTGATTACATGCCCTATCTGAATCATGAAAGTTTATTTTTGACTCCACTGTCCCTTTAAAAGTAATCTGAGGGGGAAAATAGGAGGAGATTTTGTTTCAAAATTCTGGATTAATAGAGGATCCTTTAAGGAACTATAGATGTAGGGTTCAAACTCACTTTCTGCCTTGAGTTGTATGAATCTCAAAATTTGGATATAACCTCAGAGCAATTATAGGAATCTGTGTATTTTCATGGTAGAAACCAGAAGTGGAACTGATTTGTCGTAATTCTGTTTACTAGAGTATTGTGAAAACACATTAGTGTAATAAATACAGCAGTACGACTCTGGACTATGTCTTGATTATACGTTTAGCAAACAAAAAATGCAGAATGATTTCCTATATAACATACCATACAATTCACTCCACAGGATCTATCTGTTGGAAGACAGAACACTGAGCAATGGGCATCCTAAATCCTATTAGTCTGCAATTCAGCCATAGGTTTTTAAAAAGTGCTAATTTTAAATGAGACGGTTTTAGTGTTGAATTTGAAGGCCTTTCTGATAATGCTTGATTTACCAGCATGTGCAATTGCAGGTTCACGCTGTCTGAAGTTCTGGTTGAATACCAAGCAAGATCAACTGTACTTTAACAATTAGGTTACTTTTGAGATATTGTATCTGCTAGAGGAAAGTAATGATTAGCAGGGTTGATTCATTATAGAAGGGAGGTAATTGTTACTAATGAAGGATTGGTTAGAACTTACACTAATGATTGCCATTGTATGCCTTACAGATCATTAAAGTCCATTACTGCACTGCAGTCTGTGTGCCAAGGTGATCATTTCCTACAGGAGTTAGACAAGTTTTAGGCAGCGGGTCAATGAAACTGTTAATCCAGATGCATGTTTTTCCATTTGGTCTTAATCCTTTCATGCTGCTTCTAGGCAGACGTTATTGATACTAAGTGGCCGTTCGCTCATTATAATTGAGGAATGAATCGCTTAAATTGCACTTCAACTAATTTGGGATTTGCAGGATCTAGTCTGAGTGTGTGGATTCATTTTAATGGAATGCAAACCAAGCACCAGAGCCAAAGAACAGAGAGGTAGGACGTCATGTTGGGCTTGGTTTGGTTTTCTTCTGCTAAATTTGTTTGTCAAATACATGTTATGAGATGGTACTTAACAAAAGCAGCCCTTGGCTCTCTGTAGTGTTGTGACCAAATCACATGTGACTAGTTCACCCCAGAGGCAGAACTTTTCTTCACTTTCTGCAATGGGAATTTTTTTTGTGAAAAAATTTCTGCAGGTCATTTTGATATTAAATTAAATTTTAAATTAGGCAGTTACACTAAATCACCAGCTCAATGGTAATGTGTTGATTAACTAGAGATTAAAGCACTTTTTTTTAACTTTTATAATAAAGTGCAGCAACTGAAAATTGCTTTGCAAATTAGCTGCAGATAAAAACAAATATTAAGTTTTGAAATTCAAATTTGTTCAAAATTTCAAATTTGTTTCCTTTTTTATTAGTCTTACCATCACAAGGTAAAAATGTAGTAATAAAAAAGGTGCATTGCTCACAAGGACATCTTACATTCAGAAGTCACAGCTTTGCAAACTGGGAAAGGCTAGGGGCAGGGTTAAACAAATCCCTGAGAGCCAGTCACTGCTGCTTTGTAGTACTGCTCCATATTTGTCTGTTCTCTTCAAACAGCACTTCGATTTGGATGCACCGTTTTAAGAAAACTTACACAATGCAGGCAGAGCAAAGCTCTGTTTGAAGAGAACACTAATGTGGAGTAGTGCTGCAAAGTGAAAGTGCTAACAGTTCCCTCATGTGTCCCATTCTTTCTGCAAGCATGCTGCATTTTCTGTGATGACATCTCAGATCACAGCATGTTCTGCCTTGGGGTAGTTCACTAAAACTAAGTTCAGAATTTAAAGGGATTGGAAAGTCAAAATTAAATTTCCATGACTAAGATACAGCATGCAATTTTACTTTTAAATTCACATATATTTTCAAATGTGTTTTTTTTCTCTTGGCATCCCTTGTTAAAAAAAGAATACACACATATCCTACACTAGTGGGAGCTAGCTGCTGATTGGTGCCTGCACCATTTTTTATTGTGAATTGAGTATGGTACAGCCAGCTTGTAAGGATTTTATTAGCAGTAACTAATATTTTAAAAAAAGAAAATATTGGTAATTGGCGTAATAAGTGATGTTTAATATTGCACTTGGGAAGCATTTATGCCCTCCAGACATTGTTCCTCCCATGTTTAATACCATTTCAGTTTTACCTACAATTGTACTCAAGCATACACTGATAATCATGTGACTGACAGCGTTTGTATTGGAATAAAATAGTAGGTGTGTATGTTAAAGTTACATTTCTTCTGTTATTTCCATTCAACCTTAAAGGGACATGAAACCCAAATTTGTTTTTTTTAATGATTCAAAAGATCATGCGATTTTAAACAACTTTCCAGCTTACTTCTATTATCTAATTTGCTTTGTTCTCTTGATATAATTTGTAGAATAGGATACCTAGGTAGGCTCAGGAGCTGCTGTATATGCCTCATCTTATTGGCTCACCCAATGTGTTAACTAGCTCCCAGTAGTGCATTGTTGTTCCTTCAACAAAGGATGACAAGAGAATGATGCAAGTTAGATAATAGAAGTAAACTTGTTTAAAATTGTATTCTCTATCTGAATCATTAAAGAAAAAATTGGGGTTTCATGTCCCTTTAATAAAGTGATGCTTAGGTGCTAGGCTCAGTCAGTGTATATTCATTAAGGCTTATTTTAAGGGGAAAGTCAAAATTAATCGTTAATGATTCAGATACAGCATGTCATTTTAAACAACTTTTTAATTTACTTCTATTATCAAATTTGCTTTGTTCTCTTGTTCTCTTTGTTTTGAAGAGTTAGGTTGATAATGGTTTAGGAATGAACATTTTGAAAATATAAGTAAATTGAAAACTTTTAAAATTGTATGCTCTATCTGAATAATGAAAGAAAAAAAATGGGTTTCATGTCCATTTAAAGGGACACAGAAGTTAAAAAAAAAATCAATTATCCAATTCTATTAGCAAATTTACCTCTTTGCTTCTTTCCATGAGAGCATACTGAGGTAGGCTAAGGTGCGTCACAAGTCTTGAGCACTTTTTGTATAACATTGTTACAAATGTTGTTTGTAAACACAGCTTTTATATAATGCATGAAATATGTACTCACCTGAGCCTACTACAGTATGCTGTTGGGGAAAGGCATTGCGTTTAAACAAAAGATACATAGAGGAAGAGTCCTGAAAGTTTAATTTTCACGTCCATGTCCCTTTAAGTGTCATCGATCAAGCGCTTGATTAAAAATATGTTTTGTTTCCCTTTAAACTACCATAATACAAAACAAAAGGAGAAATCAAGGACAGCATTATTTGCTTCTTATGCAGTGCAACAAAAGGGTTAAACTGTAATCAGGACTCACATTTTATCCTCTTTTCAGTAGATAGTTCAGCAGCTTAATCGTACTATTTTAGGCAGTATTATGGTTTGGCTATTGAAATAAATCATTTTACTCTATACAGTTGGTTACAGCTGTCGTTAGTTATTACACAAACTCTCTGAATATCATACAGAAGATGCTAATACACTTGTAAGACTACTCTCTAATTAGTCTGGGAACCTTCTATAATAATTTATTCCCATGGTATTCTTGGTTGAAGAGATACCTAAGTAGTTGTATGGAGCAATACATGGCAGGAAATAGTGCGTCCATCTAGTACTCTTGCAAATAGCTGTCATTGTTGCAGAACGGTTGCCATATAGTGCTCGAGACACGTGCACACTTCTGAGCTTACATCATTGCTTTTCAACAAAAGATACCCAGAGAACAAAGAAAATTTGATAAAAGAAGTACATTAGAAAGTTGTTTAAGATTGCATTCTCTGGGGCCGATTTATCAAGCCCCGTATGGCCCCTAATGCATCTGTTTCTGCGCAAGACTTCAGGCTCGCTGGATACAGGAATTAAGTAGCAGCGATCTTAAGGTGTCTGAGGCGGATACGATCGGGCAGGGGGCGGCATTGCACAAGTGTATGCTGTCGGTATTTATCAATGTGCGCCGGACATGATCGCTACAGCGGATCATGTCTGTCCGCACATTGATAATTCGGCACCTCTATCTGAATCATGAAACTATTTTTGAGGGTTTTATATCCCACTAAAGGACCATTAAATACAGTTAAAGGGACAGTAAAGTCAAGATTAAACTTTCATGAGTCAGATAGGACATGCAATTT
Source organism: Bombina bombina (assembly GCF_027579735.1). Lineage (NCBI taxonomy): Eukaryota > Metazoa > Chordata > Amphibia > Anura > Bombinatoridae > Bombina > Bombina bombina. The sequence goes on from NC_069500.1 coordinate 787,049,883, forward strand.
TAAACAACTTTCCGATTTACTTTATCATTAAATTTGCTTTGTTCTCTCTGTATTCTTTGTAGGCTCAAACTGATTTCTAAGCTGTTAAAGGCCACCTCTAATCTCAATGCATTTTGACAGCTTTTCACAGTTAGACACAGTTAGTATATGTGTGCCATAAAGATAACATTGTGCCCACTCCAGTAGAGTTATTTATGAGTAAACACTGGCTAAAATTCAAGTCTGTCAAAAGTCTGCAGAGGCTTAGATACAAGGTAATCACAGAGGTAAAACTTGTATTAATATAACTGTGTTGGTTATGGGTAATAAAGGGATTATCTATCTTTTCAAACAATAAAGAATTTCAAGCAGACCCTAAATTGCATAATCTACAAGTCAATTTTAAAAAGACAATAAAAAGCAGTAGACTTTTTTGACAAATTTAACAATTTATTTTAATTTGCCTGCCCCCTATATCATGTTACAGCCAATCACAGACTCAGATGTGATGTCTGGCACATGCTCAGTAAGAGCTGTTACCTCAGAAAGTGTACATATTGAAAGACTGTGCACAATTTAATCATGGAAATTGGAAAGTCTCTTAAAACTGCATGCTGTGTCTGAAACATGGAAGTTTGTGAATACCCAGGCTGATAAAAGTTTCATTTGATAATTATTACGGCATATAAGAAAATGTAAAGAGATATTAAAACCTGCATTTATTGCAAATGAATACAATTAGCATACAACAATAAAAAACAAGATGCCATATACATTGTTTTTAAATACTGACCTTTTTTGCATATTATCAGCCTCTATCTCCAACTTCTCCAGTGTCTCCAGTATCACCATATTAGCCTAAGGAGCCCATTTATTACACTCCACGCTCTTCTCCATTCTCTGTTATGTAACAGGAATTTTGGAAACAGTGGATTACAGAGAGCCTGTTAAGGAATATCACCCCACCCGCCACAACTGCATGGTTTGCCTTAATGGTAGCACCAACAAACACTGAGTTCAAATCTGCTTATCTTGTTCCCCAAAACTCTCAAAATGGCTGTTTTCACAGTGGCTTGAAAGCTATGGATTCAATATATGAAGCTATAGATAACAGATGAAAAATATTGAATCCTCTTAAACTTTTTTAATTATTAATTTAGCTAACTCTAAAGGGGACGTGGAAGGCAGAATTAAACTTTGACTAAGATAGAAGAATATTAATTTTACTTCTTTGTCTTGGTAATTTAGCGCGCGCACACACACACATATACACAATTTGCATTTGTGTGCTGAACACATTAATATAATGCTACCAGGTGTGAAAAACAAACGTTAGTGGCCTATTTTTTTCATGTTGAGACAGATTTTCCTATTATATCATTTAGTTAATTCAGTCTTTTCTAATTCAATTGGCGGCTCTTGCAAAAGATTGTCATAACATAGAAAAGGAAGCCAAAAATCACTCAATCTTTCTCACTTTCTTTCTCTCCCTCTCCCCCCCCCCCTCTCTCAATTTCTCTTTCTTTCTCTTTCTCTATTTCTCTTTCTCTATTTCTCTTTCTTCCTCTCTCTCTCTCAATTTCTCTTTCTTCCTCTCCCTCTCTCAATTTCTCTTTCTTCCTCTCCCTCTCTCTTTCTTCCTCTCCCTCTCTCTTTCTCTTTCTTCCTCTCCCTCTCTCTTTCTTCCTCTCCCTCTCTCTTTCTCTTTCTTCCTCTCCCTCTCTCTTTCTCTTTCTTCCTCTCCCTCTCTCTTTCTCTTTCTTCCTCTCCCTCTCTCTTTCTCTTTCTTCCTCTCTCTTTCTCTTTCTTCCTCTCTCTTTCTCTTTCTTCCTCTCTCTTTCTCTTTCTTCCTCTCCCTCTCCCTTTCTTTCTTCCTCTCCCTCTCTCTTTCTTTCTTCCTCTCCCTCTCTCTTTCTCTTTATTTCTTTTCTTTCTTTCTTTCTCTCTCCCTCTCTTTCTCTCTTTCTTTCCCTTTCTCTCTCTCTCTCTCTATTTATTTCTCTCTTTCTCTTTCTCCCTCTCTCTCTTTCTTCCTCTCTCTCTCTCTCTTTCTCCCTCTCTAGCTCTATTTATTTCTTTCTATCTTTCTCTCTTTCTCTCTCTCTCTCTTTTTTTCTTTCTCTCTTTCTCTCTTTCTCTCTTTCTCTTTCTCTCTTTCTCTCTTTCTCTCTCTTTCTCTCTCTCTCTTTCTCTCTTTCTCTCTCTTTCTCTCTCTCTCTTTCTCTCTCTTTCTCTCTTTCTCTCTTTCTCTCTCTCTCTCTCTCTCTTTCTTTCTCTCTCTTTCTCTCTTTCTTTCTCTCTTTCTTTCTCTCTCTTTCGCTCTCTTTCTCTCTCTTTCTCTCTCTCTCTCTTTCTCTCTCTTTCTCTCTCTTTCTCTCTCTCTCTCTTTATCTCTCCTTCTCTCTCTCTTTTTCTCTCCTTTTCTCTCTTTTTCTCTTTTTCTCTCTTTTTCTCTCTTTTTCTCTCTCTCTTTCTCCCTTTGTTTCCCCCCCCCCCCCTACAAAAGTTTTGATGGATCAGAATAGGTGCCATAGATTTGATCACCTATGCAACTTGGTCTTAAATTGGACTAACTTTAATTTTAAAGTGAACGAGCAAAAGCCAATTCATTACATGGAAATAAAGTTGTGAGTGACATTTAAATGTTGAGGGCAAATAAATGACATTTTGCAAGGAGCTAATAAATTCAGTATATTTATGCACAACAACAGGAGGAAATATTTTCATCCAATTCTTATTAGTTTTCAAATAATCTTTGGCTAAAAGTGTTATGAGATCTACATATATTTATGTGTTCAGCTTAAACACGTCAAGCTAGCACTCACAGATATCAATGTACAGGATTTGGGGGAGCTTACAAAATGAAAAATACCTGTTTTAAAGACACAGAGGATCCATTAGCTCCTTGAGATATGTTGCTATTCCTGATTTATAACAAAGACCTGAAAATGTTCCATGTGGGATTAGCTTAGTTTTCAATATGCCATTCCCCCATTTGTTCCATTAAAAAACAAACAAACAAAAAAAAAGTTAACATTTGTTGATTATTTTTTTTTGCTACAAATTTGTTTTTTTTTTTATCAGGCTGCATTTGCAACTTTTATGACAAACCTAACACCCCACTCTCGTGCAAACACGATCGCATATTCTTATATGTGCAAGCCTGATTGCATATTCTAATACGTGCAAACTCGACATGAAAATATGAATATTGCATAACTATGATTTTATATGTTTTCATGTCTGTAAATATACCCTTATAAATGTAGTACAAGTGCAATTTAACCTGCATGCAAACGATCGTGAAAACCCGATATCGCTTGCGCACAAACCTTTGTGCTTCACTTGTAATCTGGTCCTTAAGAAGCAGTTTGAGATGATTGACAGGCCCTGTTCTTGCCTGATTGGCTGCTTGAGAACAAGGGGAGGGATTGCACAACTGCCTAATATTTGCCAAGCAATTCTCCACTGCAAATGGGGATTGCAGGCAGACAGGTTCTCTCAGGGGCGGAACTACCATTGTTACAGCAGGTGCAGTGGCACCAGGGCCCATAGCAGCCAGTCTATACATAGGTGCTGCGTTTAGATACTCATCATTATATTGTGCAGCATACTCATCAGTGTATAGACATTCACAACATCATACAGTGCAGCGTGTTCACTATTAATATTAAAAAAAAAAAAAAAAAAAAAAAAAAAATATATATATATATATATATACACACACACATACACTCAAAATCAGCAATATCCATTCTTCTTCTTATGTGTTTCTGAGTTACCTTTGGGGGTAGGGCCCTAAACATTTTTTGCACCGGGCCCTTTGTGAGTAGGTTCGCTACTGGGTTCTCTACTTGAGAACTTGTCTGCCTGCAGCTTAATAAACTTTCCAATGACTTTTGCTTTAGTACTGCACTTCCCCAAACAGAAAATATTTACTTAATTTCTCCTATATTACAGAACTTACTGCTATTAATTTTTTGTAGGATATTAGTTTTGGAAGCTCTATCACGCTGTTCCTTCCTTGTATATCTTCTGGTTTCACAAAGTAAAAACAAGTAGCACATAAACCTTTCCAAAAATGTACCGGGTTTGAATCAAATAAAATTTTTTATTTTGGGGATATATTGTGTGAGGGTTGGGGTTATATTGTTTTCTACAATTCTGGCACTGCTGGTTATGAATTAGCTGGAAGCCTCGTTGGTCCCAGTCTGTGCAATTGTACGCTTTGAGGCGTTTTTAAAGTGTGATTGGACAACTGTCAAGACATTGATAATTTCAAGGTGTATCTTTTGATACAAAATGTGGCGCCCCTATATTTGTCATTGCAGAGGAATTATAGTCTGTGACAGATCATTTCAGGACCTAATTATTGTAATTCACACTAGGTTGTTATAGGTTGTTAATATTTAGAATTATTGTTGTGGATAATGATTATTCCACATTTAAAAAGTTTATGAAGGAGGTGTATAACATTTTTAAAAACACAATTGGGTCTTGATCTTATGCACGTCACACCAAAATGGAGCCATTATGAAAAATTCCAATAGTAGATTTTTATAGGGGCACAATGCAAAAACCATTATGGAGAGCTCTCATTGTGAGAGTTGGATCTGCCCATTCTTCTGATAGATAACTATATAAAGCTGGCATCTAGCTGCCTCTTCAGGCTTCTCGTACCTACAACTAACCTGTCTCCTGCACTTGTTTTGTTGAATTATGAAGATCAGCTCACTGTGAATTGTACAGTTTTATGAGCCAAACAAGTGGTGATAAAACCTTCTGAACTTTTGGAAAGTGTATTTTTACAACGGTTGAAAATAAAACCATTCCTTCAGGCTCAGTAGGAAGTGGTGTGGTCACTCTTTCAGCTGAAGAAGTATATTATGTCTAGTTAGTTTGACGACAACAGCATTTCATCACACCTTAGTTTGTTATATGAAGAATGTGCCAATATTATGATTGTTGTCAACTCTTTCTTGTCTCTTTACATGGAGGTTGAAGTCCTGTGCACTCAGTCTTGTGTTCACAAGGGTATGTTTGATGGTAGAAGTTTCATGAGAAAAGGCCTTGTATCAATTTCATAAGATGCTTATAAGATTTGTGATTAGCTACAGTTGATTTATACTTGACTTTTTGCCAAGATTCTATTTTGCTCCATCTTTTCCAGGGGCAAAACTACAGGGGGTGCAGAGGTCGCAGGGCCCCTGAGGGTGGGGGCCCAGCTTAAAAAAAAAAAAAATCAAACAAAAGTTTTCTTTTTTGATTTAGACTGTGAATACCATTTTTAAAAAAGTTTCCAATTTTACTTCTATTATCAAATTTGCTTTGTTCCCATGTTATTCTTTGTTGAAGAGATACTTAGGTAGGTGTATGGCGCTCTACAAAGCAGGAAGTAGTGCTGCCATCTAGTGCTCTTGCAAATGGATAATATTCTTGTTAACCTGCTGCAATATAGTGCTTCACACACGTGCACGATCCTGAGCATAGCTTAAAAAACAAGGATACCAAGAGAATAAAGAGCATTTGATAATAAAAGTAAATTAGAAAGTTGTTTAAAATCGCATGCTCTATCTGAATCATGAAAGAAACATTTTATAAGATACTTCATGTAGAAAGCTCTTTTATTTGTTTCAACCGATCGCCATTTTTAGCTGCTACAGCTGCCCACGGGTAAAAAATTTTTTTGCTAAGAGGTGACGTTTTCATCTCTTAGCCAATAGCCGTGCAGTAAATCTGGCTTAGCGCCCATGGGAGCCGTATTTACCGCACAACTATTGGCTAAGAGGTGAAAACCTCACCTCTTAGCAAACATTTTTAGCCGTGGGCTGCTGTAGCAGCTAAGAACGGCGATCGGTTGAAACAAATAAAGGAGCTTTCTACGTGAAGTATCTTATACTTAATGAATCAAGGTCCCCATTATTTGTTTCAATAGTCAATCCTAGCGTTTGTACAACACTCGCATTGACTTTCACTTTAAGTAGAAGTTGAGGTAGCATGGCATGGGATCAAGGTTCCAACCTGGCCACATGTGAGTTCTTATATATAAGGACACAGCAGCTTCAAATTAACGTCTGTGGGTTTTAAATAATAATACAATGTAACCCTGCTCACCTCCTTTTATTTTATTTCATTTTACGTTATCGTCTCCCTTCACAAGTTAGTTTGTGAAATCCAGCAAAAGCTTGATTATATTGTTTTTAGCAATGAATATATTAATAAGGTTCACAATGATTTCTTTATTATAAATAATAAATGTACCACCCTGAGGATATTGATGGTTTTGGAATTACTCTCTACTAGCAGCAGACCCAGGGAGGTACAGCCCATTGGTTTGCAAAAAGCCAAGCAGAGAAGACATCACTCCGGAAAATCAAAAGTGTTTGCTTCAAAATATTTTGATTTACACAGAGCTCCATAAAAATGTTAAGGGAATTTAAAATTGCCTTTTTTTTTAATTGAATTAGTGTTCTCCCTGAAATGGACAGTAAAGTCAAAATTAAACAAGATTCAAAGAGAGCGTGCAATTTAAAAAAACGTTTCCCATGTACTGTAATTCTGTTATCTAATTAGCCTCTTCTCTTGGTATCCTTTGTTGAAAAGCATACCTAGGTAGGCTGAGGAGCAGCAATGCACTACTGGGAGCTAGCTGATGATTGGTGTCTACTCACAGACGACTCTTGTCCTAGGCTCACCCAATGTGTTTTGCTAGCTCCTAGTAGAATGTTTCAAATTAGATAAAATAAGTAAATTGGAAGGTTGTTTAAAATGGTATGCTCTGTCTAAATCATGGAAGCTTAATTTTGAGTTTACTGTCTCTGATTGTGACTAAAGGGCAGAATTGTTCTGGTTGCCTTTAGTATTGCCCAAGACGCTTGTGCAAAGCTGTTTCCACTCTTGCATAACTAATTGCACAAGAGCAGGGGCTGCTAATTACCCCAGTTGGATTAGTTTAGGGGTGAGGTTAAAAAATAGCAGTCTTAAGACTGCTGCTTCTTAAAGTTACAGTCTACTCCAAAAGTTTTATTGTTTAAAAATATAGATAATCTCTTTATTACCCCGTTCCCAGTTTTGCATAGGCAACATGGTTATATTAATATCCTTTTAAAGGGGCAGTAAACTTACAAACTAATGTTATATAATTCTGTACATAATGCAGAATGATATGACATTAGCTTAGTGGCAGATTTATACATTAAAGGATTGCAGAGAATTTTTATTTAAAAGTTCATTTTTCCAGAACGCTGCTCCTTGCTCTACTGAGCGGGTCTGGTTTTTCCTCAGCGCATTGCGGCAACACTGTCTAGTCACAGCATGCCCAGTCGCGCTATTAAACTGAATGTAGTTCGCTCCTGCTACTAGACCAGAGCGGGAGCAAGCTACATTCAGTTTAATGGCGCGACTGGGCATGCTGTGACTAGACAGTGTTGCCGCGATGAGCTGAGGAGGAACCAGACCCGCTCAGTAGAGCAAGGAGCGACGTTATGGAAAAATGAACTTTTAAATAAAAATTCTCTGCAATCCTTTAATGTATAAATCTGCCACTAAGCTAATGTCCTATAATTCTGCACTATGTGCAGAATTATATAACATTAGTTTGTAAATTTACTGCCCCTTTAACCGCTGTGATTACCTTGTATCTAAGCCTCTTTTGACAGCCCTCTGATCACATGGCTATTTATCTATTGACTTGCATTTTAGCCAATTAGTTCAGTGTCGTGCACAACTCCACGGGAGAAAGCACAATGTTATCTATAGGGCACATATGGTTTAGCAGTCTCTTGTTGTGGTGAGCGAATAAAAAAGCATGTGATAAAAGGCTGTGTTTAGTGGCTTAGAAGCAGGTAGAAAATTAGAGGTTTAAATGTTATAAAATAAATTACTTTAACTATGTTGGTTGTGCAAAGCTAAGGAATGGGTAGTAAAGGTGTTTGGTGTAGACTGCCCCTTTAACTTTTGCTTGCCATTTAACCCAAACACATAACAAATTAAAATAATTTTGTCTCAAATGAAATGTTGAAATTAAAAATATCATTATTTGTACTCTAGAATGCCCCTTTAAAAATAAAAATACCACCTTTAGAATTTTAGAGATTGCACAGAGCTAATTTAACTACTGCTTTTCTCCAGGTGCTCTCCTTAATGAGTCAAACTGCTTTTTGGAGATTACCCCAATGAGCGGAGCTGCAGTACTCTCTTCCAATACACCCCCAAGGTGGCTTCTCAGAAGTGCAGTTGCAGAGTGTTCTGCAATTAAAGCAGCCATAAAAATAGAAGATATTATTATAACACTGTAACTTACTTTTCCTTCCGTTGTTATGCCAAGCACTCTGCGCTGCCTATAATATTTAAGTGCAGTATGTGGCAGAAGGGTCTAATTCCCACTTTGTATGAAGAAAGTAATAGGTGTGAAACCCAGCAGAGCGCTGCCATTCCAAGCTAACATTACCTGCTCATAACACTTGTGATCGCAACAGGATTCTGAGCAGAGAGGCAGCGGTAAGACAACTGCATTACCTTTGTGATTACCTGCTTTTAGCTAACATAAGGACTCTATTATCCCTGTAATACATGGAATATAGAATGATACAAACAGAAAGCATAAGGCTGCGCTATGGAAACCATTGCTAAACACCAGGAACTTTTTCACAAGATAGACAGATGCCCATTTAAATGTAAAGTTGAATTTTCTATCTATCTATCTATCTATCTATCTATCTATCTACATATTTGTATTGATAAAAGGTTAGTAAACACCTTGTATTTAACCCCTAGATGCCTCTTGGTATCTTTATTTGAAAAAGTAGGAATCCAAGCTAAGGAGCCAGCTCATTTTTTATTCAGAACCCTGGATAACTCTTGCTAATTGGTGGCTACATTAGCCACAAATCAGCAAGCACAACCCAAGTGCTCATAAGCTTACATTCTTGCTTTTTAAATAAAGATAACAATCGAACATAGAAAAATTTATAATAGGAGTAAATTCGAAAGTTGTTTAAAATTGCGTGCTCTATCTGAATCTGAATCATGATAGAAAAATTTCGGTTTAGTATCCCTTTAAACGCCTTTAGGACGTCATGGTCCTGCTCCATGCCCCTGTAAGTTACGCAATGTATGCCATAGAAAGTAATAGAGCACACTGGAAAGGCAAACTTTGCTAGTGAGAGCAAAGTTAGCCGGGAGCAGGTGGCGCAAAAATACTGCAGGCAATCGAAATTAGGTTGCTCTGCTTTCAGTGTATATTATTATACAATTGCCCCTGTTTTCATATACTGTATATTATGAGGGCAATACGTGTTTTGAGTATTTTGACACAATCTTGCTTCCTTTTTAGAAAAAAACAGTAAGATCTGCAGGGGCAAAATGTTTAGAGATACACCTGATCTCGCAAAATTTCAACTAATCCCATGAAATGTCCCTGTTAAGCCCACTAGCAGAGGCAGGGAAGCTCATTTTACAATACGGAAAACAATACGCTTTGAATTTCGTATTATTAATACGAATTTCATAGCAGTTTTTGCAGTGCAGTGTAGTTTTATTATGATTTCTACTGTGTGCCTTCAATCTTATTTACTCCTGGGTCATTTCCATATGAATTTAAATTTTTCCATAAAATACGATTTTTTTTTTTTTACAGTTTTTAATTCAATTAAACAATACATTTTTACAGTGCATATTTATTTTCAATATTTCATTTATTCATTTTATACAATTTATCAAACTACTTTTTTTGTGTGAGCCCTATATTATGTATGCATCACCTTCACATCCATAAAAGCAGGGAACACTGCTTTGCGAGACACACTGTTCTCAAGGTAAAAACTGTCTTTAGAGAATTATGACGTATGCTTCATGCACTGGCGAGATTTCTTAAAAAAATGTCACAAGCCCAGAAGGCTTTAGATTATTGGGCCCTAACAGGATTCTAAAATAATATGCAAAGAAATTGTGATTGAAAAAAGTATACTTTTGTTTTTGGGCCCTAACAGGATTCTAAAATAATATGCAAAGAAATTGTGATTGAAAAAAGTATACTTTTGTTTTTCTTTAATTCAACTGAATGAATGTGCTTGTGCCATAAATATATATTTCTCTTGCAAGGTGTATCCAGTCCACGGATTCATCCATTACTTGTGGGATATTCTCATTCCCTACAGGAAGTGGCAAAGAGAGCACACAGCAGAGCTGTCCATATAGCTCCCCCTCTAGCTCCACCCCCAGTCATTCTCTTTGCCGGCTCTAAGCACTAGGGTCTCTCTACCGGAGGGTAAAGTGAATGTGGTGTTAGAATTGTAGTTTTTATATCTTCAATCAAAAGTTTGTTATTTTTAAATGGTACCGGTTTGTACTATTTACTCTCTGGCAGAAAAAAGATGAAGAATTCTGCTGAGAGGAAGATGATTTTAGCATGTTGTAACTAAAATCCATTGCTGTTCCCACACAGGACTGAGGAGTACCAGAAAACTTCAGTTGGGGGGAACAGTTTGCAGGCTTGACTGCAATGAGGTATGTTCAGTCATTTATTCTAGACAAGACTGAGATAATGCTAGAAGACTGACAAGATCCCCATGTGGGGAGGGTAAGCTATGTTCTGAGACTTAGTAAAGAATTGAATGCTTACATAACAGGGCTAGTTATGCTGGTTGACACTAATTCAGGGCAATCGATTATTTGGTTTAAGAAATACTCGTTGGAGACACTTTTTAAGCACTTTGGAGTGTTCTCTGGGGTTATTTTCCACGTGGCAAAAATTTAGTCACTTAAAAGTGATTTTTGTAGGCCTTACAACTCTGGAGTGGGAGGGGCCTAATTTTGCGCCTCAGATGCGCAGTTAGAATTGCAAGTTCATGCTGCTTCACATGGAGGGTCCTGCTGCTGATTGAGGGCCTAGAAGAAGCTTTATTTCCCCAAATCTGATCCCTAAGGGCAAGGTAGGGCCACAGCAGTGCTGTGGCAAGGTGCTGTAGTTCTTTAACCGGTTGTTGGCTTTAGGCTGCTCCGGTTTGGGCATTAAGGGGTTAATCGTTCTGTAACTTGTGGTGCAATCATATTAAGGCCTTAGGTACATACTGTGAAAATTTCAACTGTTTTGTAAAATTGTGTGCTCTTTTTATTTCTTAAAGGCACAGTAACGTTTTTTCAAATTGTGTATTTTATTTGTTTAAAGTGATTTCTAAGCCTGTTTGTACATATTACTAGTCTGTTAAACATGTCTGACACTAAGGAAAATCCTTGTTCAATGTGTTTAGAAGCTATGGTGGAACCCCCTCTCAGAATGTGTCCCAATTGCACTAATATGTCTATACACTTTAAAGATCATATTGTTGCACTTAAAAGTGTGGCCCAAGATGATTCTCAGACTGAAGGTAATGAGGATAGTCCGTCTACCTCTCCCCATGTGTCACAACCAGTTACGCCCGCTCAAGCGATGCCTAGTACCTCTACTGCATCTACCCCTATTACATTGCAACAACTAGCGGCAGTCATGGATAATTCCCTTGCGGCCTTTCTATCTAAACTGCCATTTTTCCCTGCAAAGCGTGATAGCTCTGTTTTAAGAACAGATTATGAGCAGTCTGAAGCTTTGGTAGCCTTACCTGATGTGCCCTCACAACACTCTGAAGTGGGGGTGAGGGATTTGATGTCTGAAGGAGAAATTTCCGACTCAGGAAAGGTTTCTCATCAGGCAGAGTCAGATACTTTGGCGTTTAAATTCAAATTAGAACACCTCCGCGTATTGCTCATGGAGGTATTAGCTACTCTGGATGATTGTGACCCTATGGTGGTCCCAGAGAAATTGTGTAAAATGGACAAGTACCTAGAGGTTCCTGTATACACTGATGCGTTTCCAGTCCCTAAGAGGGTTGCGGATATCATTACTAGGGAGTGGGATAGACCAGGTGTCCTTTTTGTTCCCCCCCTATTTTTAAGAAAATGTTCCCCATAACTGACCCTATGCGGGACTCATGGCAACCGGTCCCTAAGGTAGAGGGGGCTGTTTCTACACTTGCTAAACGCACAACCATACCAATCGAAGACAGTTGTGCTTTTAAAGACCCTATGGATAAAAAGTTAGAGGGATTACTTAAGAAAATTTTTGTTCAACAAGGTTTTCTTCTCCAACCTATTGCCTGCATTATTCCTGTAACTACTGCAGCTGCTTTCTGGTTTGAGGCGCTGGAGGACTCGCTCCAGACGGAGACCTCATACGATGAAATTATGGATAGAATTAAGGCTCTAAAGCTGGCTAATTATTTTATCACAGATGCCGCTTTGCAATTAGCCAAGTTAGCGGCAAAAAATTCAGGTTTCGCCATTATGGCGTGCAGATCGCTTTGGCTCAAGTCCTGGTCGGCCGACGTGTCATCAAAATCCAAATTGTTAAATATCCCTTTCAAAGGAAAGACCCTCTTCGAGCCAGAATTGAAAGAGATTATTTCAGAAATCACCGGGGGAAAGGGCCATGCTCTCCATCAGGACAAGCCTTTCAAAGCTAAAAACAAAGCTAATTTTCGTTCCTTTCGTAATTTCAGGAACGGTCCCGCTTCAGCCTCTACGGCTGCAAAGCAAGATAACGCTTCACAGCCCAAGGCAACCTGGAAGCCTTACCAGGGCTGGAACAAGGGTAAACAGGCCAAAAAGCCTGCAGCTGCTACCAAGACAGCATGAAGGGGTAGCCCCCGATCCGGGACCGGATCTAGTAGGGGGCAGACTCTCTCTCTTCGCTCAGGCCTGGGCAAGAGATGTTCATGATCCCTGGGCATTAGAGATTGTTTCCCAGGGATATCTTCTGGAATTCAAGGACTCCCCTCCAAGGGGAAGGTTCCACATTTCTCGTCTGTTCACAGACCAGACAAAGAAAGAGGCGTTCTTACGCTGTGTAGAAGATCTACATACGATGGGAGTGATATACCCAGTTCCAAGGGCAGAACAAGGACTGGGTTTTTACTCAAACCTGTTTGTGGTTCCCAAAAAAGAAGGAACTTTCAGACCAATCCTGGATCTAAAAAATTCTAAACAGATTCCTCAGAGTCCCATCATTCAAGATGGAGACCATTCGGACAATCTTACCTATGATCCAGGAAGGTCAATATATGACTACCGTGGATCTAAAGGATGCGTACCTGCACATTCCTATCCACAAAGATCATCAGTTTCTCAGGTTCGCTTTTCTAGACAAGCATTACCAGTTCGTGGCTCTTCCATTCGGGTTAGCCACTGCTCCCAGAATTTTCACAAAGGTACTAGGGTCCCTTCTGGCGGTTCTAAGACCGCGGGGCATAGCAGTGGCGCCTTATTTGGACGACATCTTAATTCAGGCGCCGTCCTTTCAAAGAGCCAAGTCTCACACGGAGATTGTATTGGCCTTTCTGAGGTCTCATGGGTGGAAGATGAACGTCAAAAAGAGTTCTCTATCCCCACTCACGAGGGTTCCATTCCCAGGAACTCTGATAGATTCGGTAGAAATGAAAATATTTCTGACGGAGGTCAGAAAGTTAAAACTTTTAACTACTTGCCGAGTTCTTCATTCCATTCCTCGGCCATCTGTAGCTCAGTGCATGGAGGCAATCGGATTAATGGTAGCGGCAATGGACATAGTCCCTTTTGCTCGAATACATCTTAGACCACTGCAACTGTGCATGCTCAAACAGTGGAATGGGGATTATGCAGATTTGTCTCCTCAAATACAGTTGGACCAGGGGACCAGAGATTCTCTTCTCTGGTGGTTGTCTCAGGATCACCTGTCTCAGGGAATATGTTTCCGCAGACCAGAGTGGATCATTGTAATGACCGACGCCAGTCTGTTAGGCTGGGGTGCAGTCTGGGACTCCCTGAAAGCTCAGGGCTTATGGTCTCGGGAAGAAGCTCTTCTCCCGATAAACATTCTGGAACTGAGGGCGATATTCAACGCGCTTCAGGCATGGCCTCAACTAGCTGCGGCCAAATTCATCAGATTTCAGTCGGACAACATCACGACTGTAGCTTACATCAATCATCAGGGGGGAACAAAGAGTTCCCTAGCGATGAAGGAAGTAACCAAAATAATCAGGTGGGCGGAGGATCACTCCTGCCATCTCTCAGCAATTCACATCCCAGGAGTAGACAACTGGGAGGCAGATTTTCTAAGTCGTCAGACTTTTCACCCGGGAGAGTGGGAACTCAACCCAGAGGTATTTGCCCAGCTGACTCAGCTATGGGGCACTCCAGAGTTGGATCTGATGGCGTCCTGTCAGAACACCAAACTTCCTCTCTACGGATCCAGGTCCAGGGACCCCAAGGCGGTATTGATATATGCTCTAGCAGCGCCTTGGTCCTTCAATCTGGCTTATGTTTTCCCACCGTTTCCTCTTCTCCCTCGTCTGGTCGCCAGAATCAAGCAGGAGAATGCTTCGGTGATTCTGATAGCGCCTGCATGGCCACGCAGGACTTGGTATGCAGACCTAGTGGACATGTCATCTGTCCCACCATGGACACTGCCAATGAGGCAGGATCTTCTAATACAGGGTCCATTCAAGCATCCAAATCTAGTTTCTCTGCGTCTGACTGCTTGGAGATTGAACGCTTAATCCTATCAAAGCGTGGTTTCTCTGATTCAGGCTAGAAAGCCTGTCACCAGGAAAATCTACCATAAGATATGGCGAAAATATCTTTGTTGGTGTGAATCCAATGGTTACTCATGGAGTAAGATTAGGATTCCCAGGATATTGTCTTTTCTCCAAGAAGGATTGGAGAAAGGATTGTCAGCTAGTTCCTTAAAGGGACAGATATCTGCTCTGTCTATTCTTTTACACAAGCGTCTGGCAGAGGTACCAGACGTTCAAGCGTTTGCTCAGGCATTAGTCAGAATCAAGCTTGTCTATAAACCTGTGGCTCCACCATGGAGTCTAAATCTAGTTCTTTCAGTTCTTCAAGGGGTTCCGTTTGAACCTTTACATTCCATAGATATTAAGTTATTATCTTGGAAAGTTTTGTTTTTGGTAGCTATATCTTCTGCTCGAAGAGTTTCAGAATTATCTGCCTTACAGTGTGATTCACCTTACCTGGTGTTCCACGCAGATAAGGTAGTTTTGCGTACCAAACCTAGTTTTCTTCCTAAAGTTGTTTCTAACAAGAATATTAACCAGGAAATAGTTGTTCCTTCTCTGTGTCCTAATCCTTCTTCGAAGAAGGAACGTCTGTTACACAATCTTGATGTGGTTCGTGCTTTAAAATTCTATTTACAAGCAACTAAGGATTTCAGACAAACATCCTCCTTGTTTGTTATCTATTCTGGTAAGAGGAGAGGTCAGAAAGCGACTGCTTTTTCTCTTTCCTTTTGGCTGAAAAGCATCATCCGTTTGGCCTATGAGACTGCTGGCCAGCAGCCTCCTGAAACAATTACTGCTCATTCTACTAGAGCATTGGCTTCCACATGGGCTTTTAAAAACGAGGCTGCGACTTGGTCTTCACTGCATACTTTTTCCTAATTTTACAAATTCGATACTTTTGCTTCTTTGGAGGCTATTTTTGGGAGAAAGGTTTTGCAAGCAGTGGTGCCTTCCGTTTAAGGTACCTGTCTTGTTCCCTCCCTTCATCCGTGTCCTAAAGCTTTGGTATTGGTATCCCACAAGTAATGGATGAATCCATGGACTGGATACACCTTGCAAGAGAAAACAGAATTTATGCTTACCTGATAAATTACTTTCTCTTGCAGTGTATCCAGTCCACGGCCCGCCCTGGCATTTAAGTCAGGTAAAATTTCGTTTAAACTACAGTCACCACTGCACCCTATGGTTTCTCCTTTTTCTTCCTAACCTTTGGTCGAATGACTGGGGGGTGGAGCTAGAGGGGGAGCTATATGGACAGCTCTGATGTGTGCTCTCTTTGCCACTTCCTGTAGGGAATGAGAATATCCCACAAGTAATGGATGAATCCGTGGACTGGATACACTGCAAGAGAAAGTAATTTATCAGGTAAGCATAAATTCTGTTTTTCCCTCTTTATATTCTTCTAGAAATTATTATGCTTCATTACGTTCCTAGCTGTATCTGGAAAGACGTTTGCTGTGCTGTTTGCAATGGGGTTCTCTAGACTCTACATATATACAGCAAACAGCTCTGACTAATTTATTAAATGAAAAACACTTTTTAACTAAAGCAAATATCAAAAGCCAGAAAATTATTGCATTTATTTGTTTAGTTAAAGGGACATTAAACTCAGCTTTTTTTCTTTCATGATTTTGACAGAGCATTCCATTTTGATTAACGTTACAATTTATTTCTATTATGGGATTTGTTTCATTTTCTTTCTATCCTTTGTTAAAAAGTTTACCTAGGTAGGCTCAGAAGCTGCTGATTGGTGGCTGCACATATTTGTCTCATGCAGTTGGCTTTCAGCTACCTCCCATTAGTGCATTGCTACTCCTTCAACAAAGGATACAATGAGAATGAAGCAATATTATATATATATATATATATATATATATATATATATATATATATACAACCCCATTTCTGAAAAAGTTTAAGCAGTATGGAAAATGCAAAATAAAAACAAACAAAAAGTTATTTACAAATTCAATTCACCCTGAACTTTATTGGAAACACATTAACACATTATTTGATGTTTTACTTTGTGAATTTAATGTATTTTTGAAAATATACACTCATTTCAAATCTAATGACTGCAACACGTTCCAAAAAAGTTGGGACAGTTGACCGTTTACCACTGTGTAACATCACCTTTTCTTTTAATAACACGTATTAAGCATTTGGGCACTGAAGACACCAGTTGGTTAAGTTTAGCCAAGGGAATTTTCCCCATTATCCATCATCAGCTGCGCAACTGTACGGGGACTTTGTTGCCTTATTTTGCGCCTTATAATGTGCCTCACATTTTCAATCGGAGACAGATCAGGACTGCAGGCAGGCCATGCTAGCACCTGCACTCTCTGCTTACGCAACTATGCGCTTGTAATCTGGGCAGAATGTGGTTTGACGTTGTCCTGCTGGAAAATGCAGGGACGTCCCTGGAAAAGACGACGTCTGGATGGCCGCATATGTTGCTCCAAATTGTATACATATCTTTCTGCGTTAATGGTGCTCTCACAAATGTGGAAGTTACCCATGCCATGGGCACTGACACCCCCCCATATCATGACAGATGCTGGCTTTTGGACCTGATGCTGATAACCGATTGCGTGGTCCTTTTCCTCTTTGGCCTGGAGAACACCAAAAACAATTTGAAATGTTGACTCGTTGGACCATAAAATACGATTCCTTTGTGCTACTGTCCATCTCCGATGAGACCGAGCCCAGAGAAGTCGGCGACACTTCTGGACAGGGTTGATGTATGGCTTCTGCTTTGCATACTAAAGCCTTAACTTGCATCTGTGGATGCAGCAGCGAATGGTGTTGACTGAAAAAGGTTTACCAAAGTATTCCATGTCAGGATATCCATTACAGACTCATGACGGTTTTTAAGATAGTGATGTCTGATGGATCGGAGATCGCATGCATTCAGAAGTGGTTTTCAGCCTTGCCCTTTATGTACCAAAATTGGACCGGATTCCTTGAATCTTTTAATTATATTGTGCACTGTAGAAGGTGAAATGCCCAAAATCCTACCAATTTTGTCTTTGGGGAATGTTGTTCTCAAAGTATTGGGTTATTTGCCGACGCACCTGTTGGCAGATTGCCGAGCCTTGACCCATCCTTGCTCTTGAAGGACTAGGCCTATTTTGGAGGCTCCTTATATACTATGATTACACGATTGCCTCACCTGTTTCACATTACCTACTTATTTCAACTTTTCACATCACTATTAGTCCTACATTGCCCCTGTCCCAACTTTTTTGGAACGTGTTGCAGTCATCAGATTTGAATGAGTTTATTTTTTCAAAAATACATTCAATTCACAAAGCAAAACAACAAATAATGTGTTAATAATGTGTTTTCAATATAGTATTGGGTGAAATGAATTTTCAAATTACTTTTTTGTCTTTTTTTTTTGCATTTTCCATACTGTCCCAACTTTTTCGGAATTTGGGTTGTGTGTGTATATATATATATATATATATATATATATATATATATATATGTATAGATACCTATTGCAATGCACTAGTGGGAGCTAGTTGAACACATTGATAAGCCAATGACAAGAGGCATATATGTGCAGCCACCAATCAGCAGCTAGCTCCCAGCTCTTGAGCCTACCTAGGTATATTTTTCAACAAAGGTTACCAAGAGATTGAAGCAAATAATTCACTTAAAGCTCATCAAATTTCATAACGTTAGATGTGTTTTATTAAACATTTTTTATTTCTTTGTGTATCGTTATGCAAATGATGCTTTTTTTTTCCCTGGAAGGTTAACTATATATTTGATTTAATAGATTTTCTTTTCTTTTTTCTTCGAAAGATACGATGGGAGAAAAATATCACATTAGGAGAACCTCCTGGGTTTTTACACTCTTGGTGGTGGTAAGTTATGTATTATGTATTTTTTTCAGTTAATGATCATGATGTCAGTATTACGTTTCTACTCATACAACTTCTTACTGATGTGAGTTTAATAAATTCTGTACTTATGTTCCTTAAAAGTTTATGTACATTTTTTTGTAGAATAGTACTAGTACTAAATATTACAACTGCTATATGTGTGTTAAAAAAACTGAATTCAAAGAAAACATTTTTTGAATTAAATAAATATAATATTATTTAGTCTTTACCATGTTTCTTTTTGTAGAGAATATTAGATTTTGAAGCTTGCAGTCTTAAATGTAATATATATATATAATATATATAAAGGTAATAGAAGACAGCACTCGCTGGACTGAAGCTGAAGGATTAGCAATAGAAGCTTTTATTTACGTGACGTTTCGGGGACAGCTCCCCTTCATCAGACCCTATATATATATATATATATATATATATATATATATATATATATTTTTTTTTTTTTTTTCTCCAACATTGGTGTGTCCGGTCCACGGCGTCATCCATAACTTGTGGGAATATCTCTTCCCCAACAGGAAATGGCAAAGAGCACAGCAAAAGCTGTCCATATAGTCCCTCCTAGGCTCCGCCCACCCCAGTCATTCTCTTTGCCGTTGCACAGGCAACATCTCCACAGAGATGGTTAAGAGTATGTGGTGTTTAGTTGTAGTTTTTTATTCTACTATCAAGAGTTTGTTATTTTAAAATAGTGCTGGTATGTTCTATTTACTCTGAAACAGAAAAAGATGAAGAGTTCTGTTTGTGAGAGGAATATGATTTTAGCAGCAGTAACTAAAATCGTTTGCTGTTTCCACATAGGACTGTTGAGATGAAATAACTTCAGTTGGGGGAAACAGTTACAGACTTTTCTGCTTAAGGTATGACTAGCCATATTTCTAACAAGACTGTGTAATGCTGGAAGGCTGTCATTTCCCCTCATGGGGACCGGTAAGCCATTTTCTTAGTCTCAAACAGAATAAAGGGCTTAATATGGGCTATAAAACTGGTAGACACTTTTATGGGCAAGATCGATTGCTTTATTTGGGCATTTTATACAGATTGAGGTTGAATTTCACACTTATAAACTTTGGGGAACGTTTTTTAATGTCAGGCACTGGTTTAGACACCTTTTCAGTCAGGAAGGGCCTTCACTGTAGTAGGCCTCATTTTCGCGCCATTACTGCTCAGTTACTTTTGAGAGCAGGACATGCAGCTGCATGTGTGTGGATCTGAAAGTAGTTGAAAAGGTTCCTAGAAGGCTTCATTTGGTATCGTATTCCCCCCTGGGTTTGGTAAAGTCGCAGCAAAGGCTGTAGCTGGGACTGTAGAGGGGTTAAACCTGTAACCGGCTCCGGTTTCTTCATTTTAAGGGTTAAAGCTCTGAAAATTTGGGTGCAATACTTTGAATGCTTTAAGACACTGTGGTGAAAATTTGATAAAATTTGATCAATTCATTCATTGTTTTTCACATATTCAGTAATAAAGTGTGCCCTGTTTAAAATTTAAAGAGACAGTAACGGTTTTAATTAACACGTTTTTTTGTACTTTATTGACAAGTTTAAGCCTGTTTAACATGTCTGTACCTTCAGATAAGCTATGTTCTGTATGTATAGAAGCCAATGTGTCTCCCCCTTCCAAATTGTGTGATAATTGTGCCATAGCGTCCAAACAAAGTAAGGACAGTACTGTCACAGATAGTAAGGTTGCCCAAGATGATTCATCAGATGAAGAGAGTAAAGATAGTTCTGCTTCATCTCACTCTGTGTCTACACCAGTTTTGCCCATGCAGGAGACGCCTAGTACTTCTAGCGCGCCAATGCTTGTTACTATGCAACAATTGGCGACAGTAATGGATAAATCCATAGCTAATTTTTTATCCAAAATGCCTGCATTTCAGAGAAAGCGCGATTGCTCTGTTTTAAACACTGTAGAGCAGGAGGGCGCTGATGATAATTGTTCTGTCATACCCTCACACCACTCTGAAGGGGCCATGAGGGAGGTTTTGTCAGATGGGGAAATTTCAGATTCAGGTAGAATTTCTTAACAAGCAGAACCTGATGTTGTGACATTTAAATTTAAATTAGAGCACCTCCGCGCACTGCTTAAGGAGGTTTTATCTACTCTGGATGATTGTGACAACCTGGTCATTCCAGAAAAATTGTGTAAGATGGACAAGTTCCTAGAGGTTCTGGTGCACCCCGACGCTTTTCCTATACCCAAGCGGGTGGCGGACACAGTGAACAAGGAGTGGGAGAAGCCCGGCATACCTTTTGTTCCCCCTCCTATATTTAAGAAATTATTTCCTATGGTCGACCCCAGAAAGGACTTATGGCAGACAGTCCCTAAGGTCAAGGGGGCAGTTTCTACACTAAACAAGCGCACTACTATTCCTATCGAGGATAATTGTGCTTTCAAAGATCCTATGGATAAAAAATTGGAGGGTTTGCTTAAAAAAATTTTTGTTCAGCAAGGTTACCTCCTACAACCCATTTCGTGCATTGTTCCTGTCACTACAGCAGCGTGGTTCTGGTTTGAGGAACTAGAAAAGTCGCTCAATAGAGAGACTCCGTATGAGGAGGTTATGGACAGAATACACGCACTTAAGTTAGCTAATTCCTTTATTTTAGATGCCGCTTTGCAGTTAGCTAGATTAGCGGCGAAAAATTCTGGGTTTGCAATTGTGGCGCGCAGAGCGCTCTGGCTAAAGTCTTGGTCAGCGGATGTATCTTCCAAGACAAAATTGCTTAATATCCCCTTCAAGGGTAAAACCCTTTTTGGACCAGAGTTGAAAGAGATTATCTCAGACATCACTGGGGGTAAGGGCCATGCCCTCCCACAAGATAGGCCCTTCAAGGCCAAGTATAAGTCTAATTTTCGTTCCTTTCGCAACTTCAGGAACGGACCGACCTCCAACTCTGCAGCCTCTAGACAAGAGGGTAATGCTTCGCAGACCAAACCAGCTTGGAAACCGATGCAAGGCTGGAACAAGGGTAAACAGGCCAAGAAGCCTGCTGCTGCTACCAAAACAGCATGAAGGAGCAGCCCCCGATCCGGGACCCGATCTAGTAGGGGGCAGACTATCTCTCTTCGCTCAGGCTTGGGCAAGAGATGTTCAGGATCCCTGGGCACTAGAAATAGTTTCTCAGGATTATCTTCTGGAATTCTAGATTTAAAGATTCTAAACAAATTTCTCAAAGTACCATAGTTCAAAATGGAAACTATCCGAACGATTTTACCCTCAATCCAGGAGGGTCAATTTATGACTACCGTGGATTTAAAGGATGCGTATCTACATATTCCTATCCACAAAGATCATCACCAGTTCCTAAGGTTCGCCTTTCTGGACAAACATTACCAGTTTGTGGCCCTCCCATTCGGGCTAGCCACGGCTCCAAGGATTTTCACAAAGGTACTCGGAGCCCTTCTAGCGGTTCTAAGACCAAGGGGCATTGCAGTGGCACCTTACTTGGACGACATTCTGATACAAGCGTCGTCTCTTTCAAGGACAAAGGCTCACACAGACATCGTTCTGGCCTTTCTCAGATCTCACGGCTGGAAGGTGAACATAGAAAAAAAGTTCCCTGTCTCCGTCGACAAGAGTCCCCTTCTTGGGGACAATAATAGATTCGTTAGAAATGAAGATTTTCCTGACAGATGTCAGAAAGTCAAAGCTTCTAAACGCTTGTCAAGTTCTTCACTCTGTTCCTCGACCTTCCATAGCTCAGTGCATGGAAGTAGTAGGATTGATGGTTGCAGCAATGGACATAGTTCCTTTTGCGCGAATTCATCTAAGACCATTACAACTGTGCATGCTCAAACAGTGGAATGGGGACTATACAGACTTGTCTCCAGTGATCCAAGTAGATCAGGAGACCAGAGACTCACTACCTTGGTGGCTAACCCAGGATCATCTGTCCCAGGGAATGAGCTTCCTCAGACCAGAGTGGGTCATCGTCACGACCGACGCCAGTCTAGTGGGCTGGGGCGCGGTCTGGGACTCCCTGAAGGCTCAGGGTCTATGGTCTCGGGAAGAATCTCTTCTCCCGATAAACATTCTGGAACTGAGAGCGATATTCAATACTCTCATAGCTTGGCCTCAGCTAGCAAAGGCCAGATTCATAAGATTCCAATCAGACAACATGACGACAGTTGCTTACATCAACCATCAGGGGAGAACAAGGAGTTCCCTGGCGATGAGAGAAGTGACCAAGATCATAAAATGGGCGGAGGATCACTCCTGCCACCTATCTGCGATCCACATCCCAGGAGTGGAAAACTGGGAGGCGGATTATCTGAGTCATCAGACATTCCGCCCGGGGGAGTGGGAACTCCACCCGGAGATATTTGCCCAGTTGACGCAATTATGGGGCATTCCAGACATGGATCTGATGGCGTCTCGTCAGAACTTCAAAGTTCCTTGCTACGGGTCCAGATCCAGGGATCCCAGGGCGACTCTAGTGGATGCATTAGTAGCGCCTTGGACCTTCAACCTAGCTTACGTTTTTCCACCGTTTCCTCTCATTCCCAGGCTGGTAGCCAGGATCAAACAGGAGAGGGCCTCGTAGATTTTGATAGCTCCTGCGTGGCCACGCAGGACTTGGTATGCAGACCTGGTGAATATGTCACCGGCTCCACCATGGAAGCTACCTTTGAGACAAGATCTTCTGGTACAGGGTCCATTCAAACACCCAAATCTAGTCTCTCTCCAGCTGACGGCTTGGAAATTGAATGCTTGATTTTATCTAAGCGTGGGTTTTCGGATTCTCTGATAGATACGGTACATACGGTACGATAGATATGGTACAAGCCAGAAAACCTGTAACTAGAAAGATTTACCATAAAATATGGAAAAGATATATCTGTTGGTGTGAATCCAAGGGATTCTCATGGAGTAAGATTAAAATTCCTAGGATCCTTTCCTTCCTACAAGAGGGTTTGGATAAGGGATTATCAGCGAGTTCTCTAAAGGGACAGATTTCTGCTTTATCTGTCTTGTTACACAAACGGCTGGCAGCTGTGCCAGATGTTCAAGCCTTTGTTCAGGCTTTGGTCAGGATCAAGCCTGTTTACAGGCCGTTGACTCCTCCCTGGAGTTTAAATTTAGTTCTTTCAGTTCTCCAAGGGGTTCCGTTTGAACCTTTACATTCCATAGATATTAAGTTGTTATCTTGGAAAGTTTTGTTTTTAGTTGCTATTTCTTCTGCTAGAAGAGTTTCTGAGTTATCTGCTCTGCAGTGTACTCCGCCCTATCTGGTGTTCCATTCAGATAAGGTCGTTTTGCGTACAAAACCTGGTTTTCTTCCAAAGGTTGTTTCCAACAAGAATATTAACCAGGAAATAGTTGTACCTTCTTTGTGTCCGAATCCAGTTTCAAAGAAGGAACGTTTGTTACATAATTTAGATGTAGTCCGTGCTTTAAAGTTTTATCTAGAAGCAACAAAGGATTTCAGACAAACATCTTCTCTGTTTGTCGTCTATTCTGGTAAAAGGAGAGGTCAAAAAGCTACTGCTACCTCTCTTTCCTTTTGGCTGAAAAGCATCATCCGATTGGCTTATGAGACTGCCGGACGGCAGCCTCCTGAAAGAGTCACAGCTCACTCTACTAGGGCTGTGGCTTCCACATGGGCCTTCAAGAACGAGGCTTCTGTTGATCAGATATGTAAGGCAGCGACTTGGTCTTCCCTGCACACTTTTGCCAAATTCTACAAATTTGATACTTTTGCTTCTTCGGAGGCTATTTTTGGGAGAAAGGTTTTGCAAGCCGTGGTGCCTTCCGTTTAGGTAACCTGATTGGCTCCCTCCCTTCATCCGTGTCCTAAAGCTTTGGTATTGGTTCCCACAAGTTATGGATGACGCCGTGGACCGGACACACCAATGTTGGAGAAAACAGAATTTATGCTTATCTGATAAATTACTTTCTCCAACGGTGTGTCCGGTCCATGGCCCGCCCTGGTTTTTTAATCAGGTTTGATAAATTTATTTCTTTAACTACAGTCACCACGGCACCCTATAGTTTCTCCTGTTTTTTCTCCTGTCCGTCGGTCGAATGACTGGGGTGGGCGGAGCCTAGGAGGGACTATATGGACAGCTTTTGCTGTGCTCTTTGCCATTTCCTGTTGGGGAAGAGATATTCCCACAAGTTATGGATGACGCCGTGGACCGGACACACCGTTGGAGAAAGTAATTTATCAGGTAAGCATAAATTCTGTTTTTTTTTTAAATAATGGGAAATGATCTTTATAGCTTTAATAACAAGTGTAATATTTATCTGTTTATGTTAATTTCTTTTAAATGTATTGTTATCATTGTTGTCAGAGTTTTGTCAAAAAAAAAATCTATCTGCATCAGGAAAATATTCTATGACTATGAGTGCATTACGGAGTTCATCAAGGTTTTTTTATTGGAAGGCTTAGCACCCAGGTTTATTATCACAGATGGTAACTCACAGGCGGGGTTATTGTCCTCTTTTGCAATCTGTTTACTAAATGTTGTTATTATATAAACATTGCTTCTAATGTTTTAGTGCTGCTGAACATGTTAGTACGTTATAAATAAATTGTGAAAATACTGTAATATCTTATTTTTTTAGATGTCTGTGAGCATTAATTGTGATCTCTCTGTATGCCTGGTAGCTTAAAGGAATAGTCTAGCCAAAATTAAACTTTCATGATTCAGATAGAGCATGCAATTTTAAGCAACTTTCTAATTTACTCCTATTATCAATTTCTCTTGCAAGGTGTATCCAGTCCACGTATTCATCCTTTACTTGTGGGATATTCTCATTCCCTACAGGAAGTAGCAAAGAGAGCTTTATTATCTTCAATCAAAAGTTTGTTATTTTAAATGGTACCGGTTTGTACTATTTACTCTCTAGCAGAAAAGTGATGAAGATTTCTGCTGAGAGGAAAATGATTTTAGCATGTTGTAACTAAAATCCACTGCTGTTCCCACACAGGACTGAGGAGTACCAGAAAACTTCAGTTGGGGGAAACAGTTTGCAGGGTGATCTGCAATAAGGTATGTTCAGTCATTTATTTCTAGACAAGACTGAGATAATTCTAGAAGACTGACAAGATCCCCATGAGGGGAGGGTAAGCTATGTTCACAGACTTAGTAAGGAATTGAATGCTTACATAATAGGGCTAATATACTGGTTGACACTTATTCAGGGCAATCGATTGTTTGGCTAAGGAAAAATCGTTTTGCAAGACACTTTGAAAGCCCTTTTGGGGTTTTTTCTGGGGTTATTACCACATGGCTGTTTTTTAGTCACTTAGGAGTGATTTACTAGGCCTCACAGCTCCGGAGTAGAGTGGGAGGGGCCTAATTGCCTCAGATGCACAGTTAGAATTGCAGAGAAGTTCATGCTGTTTCACATGGAGGGTCCTGCTGATGTTTGAGGGCCTAAAATAAGCTATATTTCCCCAAATCTGATCCCTAAGGGAAGGTAGGGCCACAGCAAGGCTGTGGCAAGGTGCTGTAGTGATTTAACCAGGTGTTGGCTTTAGGCTGCTCCGGTTTGTGCATTAAGGGGTTAATCGTTTTGAAACTTGGGGTGCAATCTTATTAAGGCTTTAGCTACATACTGTGAAAATTTCAGAAAGATTGCTGCATTTTTCACAGTTTTGTAAAATTGTGTGCTCTTTTTATCTCTTAAAGGCACAGTAACGTTTTTTTCAAATTGTGTTTTTTATTTGATTAAAGTGATTCCAAGCCTGTTTGTGTACTCTACTAGTTTGTTAAACATGTCTGACACTAAGGAAAATCATTGTTCAGTGTGTTTAGAAGCCATGGTGGAACCCCCTCTTAGAATGTGTCCCACTTGTACTGATATGTCTATACACTTTAAAGATCATATTGTTGCACTTAAGAATGTGGCCCAAGATGATTCTCAGACTGAAGGTAACGAGGGTAGCCCGTCTGCCTCTCCCCAAGTGTCACAGCCAGTTACGCCCACGCAAGCGACGCCTAGTACCTCTAGTGCGTCTAACCCTTTTACATTACAAGACTTAGCGGCAGTCATGGATAATTCCCTTACAGCCTTCTTATCTAAACTGCCCATGTTACCTGCAAAGTGTGATAGCTCTGTTTTAAGAACAGATTATGAGCATTCTGACGCTTTGGTAGCCGTATCCGATATACCCTCACAACGCTCTGAAGTGGGAGCGAGGGATTTGATGTCTGAGGGAGAAGTCTCTGATTCAGGAAGGGTTCCTCCCCAGACAGATTCAGATACATTGGCTTTTAAATTTAAACTAGAACACCTCCGTGTTTTACTTAGGGAGGTATTAGCTACTCTGGATGACTGTGACCCTTTGGTGATCCCAGAGAAATTGAGTAAAATGGACAAGTACCTAGAGGTCCCTGTTTACACGGATGCGTTTCCGGTCCCTAAGAGGATTGCGGATATCGTTACTAGGGAGTGGGATAGGCCAGGTGTCCCTTTTGCCCCCCCCCCCCTCCTGTTTTTAAGAAAATGTTCCTCATATCTGACCCCATGCGGGACTCATGGCAGACGGTCCCTAAGGTGGAGGGGGCTGTTTCTACACTAGCTAAACACACAACCATACCAATTGAAGACAGTTGTGCTTTTAAAGACCCTATGGATAAAAAATTAGAGGGTTTACTTAAGAAAATTTTTGTTCAACAAGGTTTTCTTCTCCAATCTATTGCCTGCATTATTCCTGTAACTACTGCAGCTGCTTTCTTGTTTGAGGCGCTGGAAGACTCGCTCCAGACGGAGACCTCATATGAGGAAATTATGTATAGAATTAAGGCTCTAAAGCTAGCTAATTCTTTTATCACTGACGCCGCTTTCCAAATAGCTAAGTTAGCGGCGAAAAACAAATAAATAAAAAAATATTCAGGTTTTGCCATTTTGGCGTGCAGGGCGCTATGGCTAAAGTCCTGGTCGGCCGATGTGTCGTCTAAATCCAAGCTTTTGAACATTCCTTTCAAAGGGAAGACCCTATTCGGGCCTGAATTGAAAGAGATTATTTCAGATATCACCGGGGGAAAAGGCCATGCTCTCCCTCAGGACAAAGCCTTTAAAACAAAGAACAAAGCTAATTTTCGTTCCTTTCACAATTTCAGGAACGGCCCCGCTTCATCCTCTCCGGCTGCAAAGCAAGAGGGTAACGCTTCACAGCCCAAGGCAAACTGGAAACCTTACCAGGGCTGGAATAAGGGTAAACAGGCCAGAAAGCCTGCAGCTGCCACCAAGACAGCATGAAGGGGTAGCCCTCGATCCGGGACCGGATCTAGTAGGGGCAGACTCTCTCTCTTCGCTCAGGCCTTGGCAAGAGATGTACACGATCCTTGGGCATTAGAGATTGTAGCCCAGGGATACCTTCTAGAATTCAAGGACTCTCCTCCAAGGGGAAGGTTCCACATTTCTCGTCTGTCTACAGATCAGACAAAGAAAGAGGCGTTTTTACGCTGTGTAGAAGATCTACATACAATGTGAGTGATCCACCCAGTTCCAATTGCAGAGCAAGGACTGGGGTTTTACTCAAACCTGTTTGTGGTTCCCAAAAAAAGAAGGAACTTTCAGACCAATCCTGGATCTCAAAATTCTAAACAAATTCCTCAGAGTCCCATCATTCAAGATGGAGATCATTCGGACAATCTTACCAATGATCCAGGAGGGTCAATATATGACTACCGTGGATCTAAAGGATGCGTATCTGCACATTCCTATCCACAAAGATCATCACCAGTTTCTCAGGTTCGCCTTTCTGGACAAGCATTATCAGTTTGTGGCTCTTCCTTTCGGGTTGGCCACTGCTCCCAGAATTTTCACAAGGTGCTAGGGTCCCTCCTGGCGGTTCTAAGATCGCGGGGCATAGCAGTGGCGCCTTACCTAGAAGACATCTTAATTCAAGCGTCAACTTTCCAAAGAACCAAGTCTCACACAGAGATTGTATTGGCCTTTCTGAGGTCTCACGGGTGGAAGGTGAACATCAATAAGAGTTCTCTCTCCCCCCTCACAAGAGTTCCATTCCTAGGAACCCTCGGTAGAAATGAAAATATTTCTGACGGAGGTCAGAAAGCTAAAACTCTTAACTACTTGCCGAGCTCTTTATTCCATTCCTCGGCCATCTGTGGCTCAGTGCATGGAGACAATCGGACTAATGGTTGCGGCAATGGACATAGTCCCTTTTGCTCGGATACACCTCAGACCACTGCAACTATGCATGCTCAAACAGTGGAATGGGGATTATGCAGATTTGTCTCCTCAAATTCAGTTGGACCAGGAGACCAAAGATTCTCTTCTCTGGTGGTTGTCTAAGGATCACCTGTCTCAAGGAATATGTTTCCGCAGGCCAGAGTGAATCATCGTAACGACCAACGCCAGTCTGTTAGGCTGGGGTGCGGTCTGGGACTCACTGAAAGCTCAGGGCTTATGGTCTCGGGAAGAAACTCTTCTCCCGATAAACATTCTGAAACTGATGGCGATATTCAACGCTCATCAGGCATGGCCTCAACTAGCGGCGGCCAAATTAATCAGATTTCAGTCGGACAACATCACAACTGTAGCTTACGTCAATCATCAGGGGGGAACAAAGAGTTCCCTAGCGATGACGGAAGTAACCAAAATAAACTCTCCTCCCGCGTCTGGTTGCCAGAATCAAGCAGGAGAAGGCTTCAGTGATTCTGATAGCGCCTGCGTGGCCACGCAGGACTTGGTATGCAGACCTAGTGGACATGTCATCTGTCCCACCATGGACACTGCCAATGAGGCAGGATCTTCTAATACAGGGTCCGTTTAAGCATCCAAATTTAGTTTCTCTACGTCTGACTGCTTGGAGATTGAACGCTTAATTCTATCAAAGCGTGGGTTCTCTGAGTCAGTTATAGATACTCTGATTCAGGCTAGAAAGCCTGTCACCAGGAAAATCTACCATAAGATATGGCGGAAATATCTTTGTTGGTGTGAATCCAAGGGTTACTCATGGAGTAAGATTAGGATTCCCAGGATATTGTCCTTTCTCCAAGAAGGACTGGAGAAAGGATTGTCAGCTAGTTCCTTAAAAGGACAAATATCTGCTTTGTCTATCCTGTTACACAAGCGTCTGGCAGAGGTACCAGACATTCAAGCGTTTGCTCTGGCTTTAGTCAGAATCAAGCCTGTCTATAAACCTGTGGCTCCGCCATGGAGTTTGAATCTAGTTCTTTCAGTTCTTCAAAGGGTTCCGTTTGAACCTTTACATTCCATAGACATTAAGTTGTTATCTTGGAAAGTTTTGTTTTTGATAGCTATCTCTTCTGCTCGAAGAGTTTCAGAATTATCTGCCTTACAGTGTGATTCACCTTACCTGGTGTTCGACGCAGATAAGGTAGTTTTGCGTACCAAGCCTGGTTTTCTTCCTAAAGTTGTTTCTAACAAGAATATTAACCAGGAAATAGTTGTTCCTTCTCTGTGTCCTAATCTATCTTCGAAGAAGGAACGTCTATTACACAATCTTGATGTAGTTCGTGCTTTAAAGTTCTATTTACAAGCAACTAAGGATTTCAGACAAACATCTTCCTTGTTTGTTATCTATTCTGGTAAGAGGAGAGGTCAGAAAGTGACTGCTACCTCTCTTTCCTTTTGGCTGAAAAGCATCATCCGTTTGGCCTATGAGACTACTGGCCAGCAGCCTCCTGAAACAATTACTGCTCATTCTACCAGAGCAGTGGCTTCCACATGGGCTTTCAAAAATGAGGCTTCTGTTGAACAGATTTGTAAGGCAGCGACTTGGTCTTCACTGCATACTTTTGCCAAATTTTACAAATTCGATACTTTTGCTTCCGTTTAAGGTACCTGTCTTGTTTCCTCCCTTCATCCGTGTCCTAAAGCTTTGGTATTGGTATCCCACAAGTAAAGGATGAATCCGTGGACTGGATACACCTTGCAAGAGAAAACAGAATTTATGCTTACCTGATAAATTACTTTCTCTTGCGGTGTATCCAGTCCATGGCCCGCCCTGGCATTTAAGTCAGGTAAAAAAATTTTTGTTTAAACTACAGTCACCACTGCACCCTATGGTTTCTCCTTTTTCTTCCTAACCTTTGGTTGAATGATTGGGGGGTGGAGCTAGAGGGGGAGCTATATGGACAGCTTTGCTGTGTGCTCTCTTTGCTACTTCCTGTAGGGAATGAGAATATCCCACAAGTAAAGGATGAATCCGTGGACTGGATACACCGCAAGAGAAAGTAATTTATCAGGTAAGCATAAATTCTGTTTTTTCTTTGTTCTCTTGGTATTTTTATTTGGAAAAACAAGAATGTAAGCATAGGAGCCTGCCCATTTTTGGTTCAGCCCCTGAGTAGCACTTTCTGATTGATGTCTAAATGTAGCCACCAATCAGCAAGTGCTGAACCAAAAATGAGCTGGCTTCTAAGCTTACATTCAAATAAAGATACCAAGGGAAAAGAAACATTGATAATAGAAGTAAATACGAAAGTTGCTTAAAATTGCTGCTCTGTCTGAATCATGAGTTTCATTTTGACTAGACTATTCCTTTAACATTCATTATTAGCCTAATCTCAGTACCTCATATGCTACAAAATAGCAATATATGATTTATAAAGTAACACTTGCCATTGGTGCTATGCATCTCTAATTATAACATTCTTTTGATATACAGTACATATAATAACCACACTTTATTTGATTAAAGTAGAAAACAAATTAAAACAGAGGTTTCTTCCTAACATCAGGACAGGCTGTTTGATAGAACAGAGCTCAACAAGCCCAGGAGCCAGGAAGCCACTGGCTCCTTAAAATAATGCTCTGGCGCCTTGTTTTAGAGTCTTTAAGCCACTCATGGCACCTAAAATTTAGCTTGGTGCGGCTGTATCCTTTCTAGACCTTGCAGCTGTGAAATACAAATCCATCTTTTATTGGGCTATTTATTCTGTAATGCATGTGTGTGAGTAGTATTAATATATACAGTTTCTGGCTCCTTAATGTATGGGCTGGCTCCTAGATTATGATCACATTTCTCAAGCCCTGCAATGAAATGTGTTCCTGTTCCAGAAGTGAAACTTGGAGATGCATTCTATCTGTCCCTATTTATTATTGGTGAAAAAATCTTTGCTTTCTCTAGGTCAATATGCTCTCTCTGAGTGCTTTTTTTATGTTAGGAACAATTAATGTAATGATGTTGAAGCCTGGCTTGCAAGGGCGAGATACTGAAACTTCACATGTGTAGTGTACAAGGAAATAATAGAAATGAGAAGGAGATTCCAGCTTGGTCCTAAAGGTCCCCAAAGTAAGTTATTTTAAGGAGGGAATGCTTGTGTGAGAGCTCAACATACTCAAAGCTACAGCAGGGAAATGGAATTCCAGGTTTGCCTAACAAATCCCTTCAGCAAAAATATATATATATTTTTAATAAAAATAATATTTTATTTAGGTGTTTAGGCATACAATAAAAAAAAAAGAAGAACGTACATAAAGACATCAGAACACAGCTCATAAATGTTACAAACTTGCAGTGTATCACAATAGCAGTAGAAGTAGTATGATATATTACTCATAAGAAAAACTGGAGACACAGTAATACACCTCAATTTTCTATAAATTGTTACTTATAGACCTCCCACTCAAATTGAAGCCACTTTTGGACTTCTGGACACATAAAGAAATTGCATTGCAGGAGATATAGTTGGACTTTGTGGGTTGTCTCAGATAGTATGGGTATGTCAGATTAGAACAGCTCTCAAGTAGAAAAATGAAACCTAAAATGATTGCGGGTTTAAGATGCTAGAGGGGGAAGAAGGAAAAGAGAGGGGAAAAAACAGAAACATTTTCCCCTATGTCTCCTAATATCAGCAAAATATGCATTATCAACTGTCTGGCCTTTTCCCAATCGTCCCAAGCAATCCAAACCAGCCAATAGAAACCAGATCGGTCCACTAAACCTAAGGGATATTCTTCCATTCTACTTAGATAACCCACAGTTTCACCGTAAAAGTGACTGGTGTGTTTCTCATCCAGTTCCTAGTTTTTGCAAGTTTTTTGACCATCAGAATATAAATACATAAGGTTCTGGCCGGTTTCTGCAATTTGCCTAAGCCAATATGGAATAGATCAGTATCAACCTTTAAATCCCTGAACAAGCCCTTGCTGCCCCAAAAGTTCATCTATGTGGGACCACAATGTCCTCAACTTGGTGCAGTCCTACCAGACATGGATTTGTGTATCTAGCTGATTATACCCTCTCCAACAGGTGGCCGGTCTCTAAGGAAAGATTCTGTGAATTCTCGTCAGAACCATATGCCATCTCAAGTGCAACTTAACACAAAGTTTGTATAATGTAAAACAATGAACTGTAGATTTTGTAGCCTGTATGGCTCACTGCCACTTCATCTCCTCCATACAAAGATCCATTTTCTTCTTAAATGGAAAGAGTCCACAGCTGCATTCAGGAGGAGGCAAAGACAACCCAGCCAAATGCTCAAATACTCCTCCCACTCCCCTCATCCCCCAATCATTCTTTGCCTTTTGTCCCAGGAGTGTCAGAATTTTTAATTTTTGTTTTTGTCTCTCTTATGGAGGGTAGTACTCTTCGGCATGGGACAGGAATTTTAAGTAGTCCTGTCAGTCTCTCAGTGAGGTCTTGGATGAAAGTTAGAGTCTGGAGATGCAGGGAGTTTCTTTCTGCAAAACCATCCGACTCATATTAACAGCTCCTCAAGCAATCGGCGTTGTCGAACTTCGCTTTGCTGCCTGCTTTCTTCTCTCAAGTCCATGGTGGAGGCGATGCTACTATCAGTCACACTTGAAGGGCCGTATTCCTGTTCCACGGTGTAGATTCCGGTAAGATCGTTTAATTTTACTTTATTCGTCAATATACTGTAATGTAAATGTTTCCCGAGAGGCTACCACCTTGCAGGTCTAAACATAAGGGTCTCAGTGAGTCTCTTTTAGTAACTTGGAATCAAGGGTTAATATCTCCTGAGGGTGGTTATTGAACAGGGGGGGTTATAATCATGTTTGTTATGTGATTCAACCTGCTTATGTGTGATGTTTACTGGGCTCATGGTGGGAACATTGAGGCCTTTGGAAGTGACGCAGCCTTTTGGTTGGGCGCACTTTTTTGGACTGTACTGTTCACCTTGTGTTCAGAGGTGGCTACGTTCTGTTTTTCCATTTCTGCATTCCCGACCGCCTGGCGGAGGAAATTTTCTAGTCCGCAGGGGTCTGGTCATAGGAGGTGGTGAGTGCCCCAGCCATTGGGGGGTGTCAGGTGCCGTTTTTTGTTTTTACTAATTTAGTCCATATGTTAATATCCTCTATCCAGTTATGGAGGATTCTGATGCTGAGACTGTGTTAATTTCAGATTCAGTTATGGAGGATTCTGATACTAAGCCTATTTTGATTTCAGATTCTGTGTCCGGTGATGAATCCGGAGTGGCCTCGTTGACTCCTGTCAACCAGTTTTGTTCCGTATGCCATTTCAGAGCGCCTGGTTTCTCGGGCTCGGGGAATCATGGGACTGCTGAGCCATCCGCCTCTGGGGGTCCTGTTCTCCGAGAGGCGAGTTCCCTACCAAATCATACTTCTGCACATGCGGGTAGCCCAGTTTATGGTGCCTCAATGCAGGGTGGCGTGTTTCCCCCGGAGGTTTTTTGCTTCCACATAATGTTGGCGATTGTTTGTCTGCATCCAGATGTCCAGATCTTTATTTGAGAATGTGCTTGTGCCCTATTCACCCGGGCCTTTCGCCTTGGGTTGGGCCTCTACAGTTCCCCGCGTGGATATCTGTCCCTGAGTGTTATGCCTTTCATTACAGGATTGCGCACCTTTGTGTGTTGCTCAGACATGTTTTCCAGTTATTGAATGACCCTATCGTTACCAGTTACGGGGATTTTCAGTCTGATAATTCGAATGGTGCACCTCATTAGACATGTGGGGATGAAGTAATCTCCTAATTGTCATTTGTTTGAGATCTTTCCCAGTTTTTTTAAGATAGGGTTCTGTTTGGCTGGTCCTGCGGGTAGGCCTGTGTCTTTTTGGGCGTTAACCTCCGGGTTGCCTTATATTTTATTTATATCCGATGGGATATCTTTTATTTGCTCTTGTTTCCTTCGGGAACCTTCTGGGATTGATACTCTTTGTTACTTCTTCGGAAGTTGTTTTGGACATGTTAGTCCTATGTTAAGGATGTCTGTTTTCTGTTTTTTTCCCCTATGAGGGAGAAATTATGCAGCTTGCCGGTTAGGACCCTAGGTGCAGGCTGGTCCTGTTGTGTTCGTTCAGTCTTGCAGCTGTTCAGACACGTGGCGCTGTTCTGCTCGGCTGGTTCGATGGAAGCGCAGAGTACTCCAGTTATCATTATTTTTCATGTTCAACTAAGCATTCGAGAGGACCTGTGGGTCTGTGAGGCGGAAAGGATTGTTTCAGTCCTTATAGCCTTCAGTCATAGATGGCCGGGCAGGGGAGTTTTTCCACTGCGTCACTCTATCTGACATCTGATTTCATCAGAACTTAGAGTTTTCCTCCCCCATGTAGTGGAGGGTTGGAGGGTGTAATGCCCCTTACCGCAATGAGTGGTTCGGCCTTCATTTTTAGTCCTCTGAATTTGTCCTTTTGGGCTTGATCCAACAGCTTGTACAGAATAGCTGTCTAGCATGCGGAAGGTTTGCAGTTTTAAACCAGTTGCAGCTCTTGACACCTTGCAGGTGTCCGCTTCAGCTGTTTATAGTGTATCTAGATGCAGCTCTTACTCTTTGACGTGTACTGTCTGAGTTATAAGAAACCTTTGGGTCTTCTTCCATTGTCTCCGGGTGAGTGGATCTCTTTTTAGGGATCTGTGTTTCCGGGGGATGGTTGTTCCCTTCGGGGACTTTGTTTAGCTCAGGTTTTTCCAGAGCTGGGTAGGCTTAGTGCCTTTCTCTTCCTTGTGTCCTCTGCTTGTGGGAAGGTGATAGGGAGACTAGTCCTGCTAGTAGGATTTTTAGGACCTTGCAGTATCCCTTGGTTGTCCTGAGGCTCTGAGAAGTATTTTCATACGGCTTTTATTTTACTCTTTGCCACAGAGTAGCCCATGTCATCTGGTGGTTAGCCGTGTGGCTTGAGCCTCATGGGTGGTTGGTTCATACCTAGCTACTGGCGTTGGATGTCCAATTTCTGGTGCGCCTTAGGGTTGCACTGCCCTGGTCAGCTTGCCAGTGTTCCTGTGGATTCCCTGCTCTTCAGGCAAATGGGTTGTGCCTCTGCTTGGCAAGCTACTTGTAGGGGAGTCCTTTTCATGGACATCTATGTTGGGAATTTCTCTTCCCATTAGCCGGTGACTTCGAACCTTGAAGACAGTTGTTGCCCTTACGGCATAACCCCTTTTTATAGGGGTTATTCTCCTCCCTATGGAGATAGAGTCTTTGCTTGAGGAGGAAAGGTGGGATTGTTCCCCCTGGGGTCTTGCTGCCTTCAAGCAGACTTGTTGGGCCAATTTTTGATAGATCCTTAGGTCTATGGCCTTGTTATCTGGGTTCAGAGTCGGGTGTACTTGTACTCTGTGGGGATGGCTGTGCTATCCTTACGCTCGTTCCTGTACTTGTTTCAGGATTCTTTTGTTCCCCTGTCTTGGATCCCTGAGGCTGGGTTGGTCCAGCTGGGTGTGGGTCTGCAGGTCAGGTGGGCGGAGCGGTCTAAGGCACTGCGTTCGGGTCGTAGTCTCCTCTGGATGTGTGAGCTTTGTGAAGTCTATCCTGTTAGCTTAGTCTGATAGGGTATAGATTTTCCTTTCCACTTGCTCCATTGATTAGAAGAGGGTTTACTCTTCCTTCGGGTCTGAGGGTATACTCTGCTTCTTGGGGGGCCTCGATTGAGGTTTTGTGTTCCCCTTTTAGGGACCTGTGTGTAGGTCCGGCGACTTAGGTTGCCTGGAGCGTGCCCTCTGTCTTGGGGTTGCCTTTGCGGTCTGTTTCTTGCTTGACTGCTTCTTCTTCCTCGCAAGTACCCTCTGTGTCGTCCTGTTATGGTATCTGTGTTCTCAAACTTGGGGTTTTTCACCTGGGTGTATTACATACTTTTCATGGTCGAATACTTTAGTATTCCATGGTCAGACACTGGGAAGACTTTGCTTTTTCAGTTGTATTCCGTGCTTGCAGGATGTTGGAGAGACGTTGGCTCTGTCTCTTTGCCTGGTCTTCTCCCGGATCTCGCTTGGTATAGGCGTGGCCTCCTTTCCCTGTTTGGATCCCTTTGGGTCTCTGTGAGCTGGGCTTACTCTTTGAGGTGTTCTTTTTTGTATTAGGGGACCTTTCAGTTTTCTTGGTTCTCCTTTGCCTTGTTCCCCTGGGGGTTTCGGCTGATGTCTCCTTCATTTGTGGAGATGAGCGGTGGGGGACCGTTTGTTGGGCAACTGTGTCTCCTGGAGGACTGTTGGCTCAGTCGAGTCTGTTTGTGGTCTCTAGTTTGGCTTCTGAACTAACTGCGAGTAAGTGTTATTGGGGCTTTTCCTCTTAAAATTTTCTCGGCTTCAGACAAAGCAGTTTTTTTAATTGGTTAGCGGTTCAGGCCTAGTGCCCTCAGTATGGGCCGCCTATTGTACCCTCCCGTCTTGGCATTCAGTGTCCTCTATAGCTTGGGTATTGTTTTCCCAAAAGTAATGAATGCAGCTGTGGCCCCTTCCGATTTAAAGTGAAGGTCCATTTTGATGAATTAGTGCCAGGTTTTTAATAATGCTATTAAAAACAAGGGCACTTTAATTCATCAAAATTGACATTTCACTGTTTTCTTCAAAAACTTAGCTTTTAATCCTGAATGCTGTTCCAGCGATTCCCCCGGCCGTCGGAAGCCTCTGCAGACGTCAGAAATGACGAATCAGACTTCCTTCAATCACAGCTTCCCCCCGGGGCAATCTTGGCCTGATGCAACGCTGTGATTGGAGAAAGCCGGATTCGTCATTTTGGACCCACGAAGACAGCTTGCGATGGGCGGAGGAAGTGCTGGAGCGGCTGCCAGGATTAAAAGGTAAGTTTATGAAGAAAACAGTACATTTTGATAAATTAAAGTGCCCTTGTTTTAAATGGGTTTATTAAAAACCGGGGACTAATTCATCAAAATGGACGATCACTTTAAAAAGAAAAACATAAATTATGCTTACCTGATAATTTCCTTTTCTTCTGATGGAAAGAGTGCACAGCTCCCCACCTGTAATTTTATGTGGGGCGTCCTTATATTCTTCTGGCACCTTTCACCCTGATATTTCTTCTACTGTTCCTTGTTCCTCGGCAGAATGACTGGGGGATGAGGGGAGTGGGAGGAGTATTTAAGCCTTTGGCTGGGTTGTCTTTGCCTCCTCCTGGTGGCCAGGTTCTTATTTCCCAAAAGTAATGAATGCAGCTGTGGACTCTTTTCATCAGAAGAAAAGGAAATTATCAGGTAAGCATAATTTATGTTTTCCCTCTCCCATTCTCGAATGCTGTGCGATTTGACAAAGGAATAAGAGTTCATCACCATCTGATAATGTATAGACTGTTCTCGACATTTTGAAGGAAAGCTAGAAGTTTAAAGGACCTTTAAATACAGCAGGATTGCATAACCAACAAGCACATTATAATAAAAAAAAGACAATGCAATAACACCTACTCTGAATTTAAAATGAGCAGTAGATATTTTTTTTTACAGATTTCAAAATGTACTTCAATTGGCTGTCCCCCTGCATCATGTGACAGACATCGATCACCAATCACAGACTCATACGTATACACTGTAGGAGCTGGTGCCTCAGAAAGTGTGCATATAAAAGACTGTGCACAACATTATAATGGAAGTAAATTGTAAAGTATTTTAACTGCATGCTCTATCTGCCCTGGTCAGCTTGCCAGTGTTCCTGTGGATTCCCTTCTCTGCAGGCAAATGGGTTGTGCCTCTGCTTGGCAAGCTACTTGTAGGGGAGTCCTTTTCATGGACATCTATGTTGGGAATTGCTCTTCCCATTAGCCGGTGACTTCGAACCTTGAAGACAGTTGTTGCCCTTACGGCATAACCCCTTTTTATAGGGGTTATTCTCCTCCCTATGGAGATAGAGTCTTTGCTTGAGGAAGAAAGGTGGGATTGTTCCCCCTGGGGTCTTGCTGCCTTCAAGCAGACTTGTTGGGACAATTTTTGATAGATCCTTAGGTCTATGGCCTTGTTATCTGGGTTCAGAGTCGGGTGTACTTGTACTCTGTGGGGATGGCTGTGCTATCCTTACGCTCGTTCCTGTACTTGTTTCAGGATTCTTTTGTTCCCCTGTCTTGGATCCCTGAGGCTGGGTTGGTCCAGCTGGGTGTGGGTCTGCAGGTCAGGTGGGCGGAGCGGTCTAAGGCACTGCGTTCAGGTCGTAGTCTCCTCTGGATGTGTGAGCTTTGTGAAGTCTATCCTGTTAGCTTAGTCTGATAGGGTATAGATTTTCCTTTCCACTTGCTCCATTGATTAGAAGAGGGTTTACTCTTCCTTCGGGTCTGAGGGTATACTCTGCTTCTTGGGGGGGCCTCGATTGAGGTTTTGTGTTCCCCTTTTAGGGACCTGTGTGTAGGTCCGGCGACTTAGGTTGCCTGGAGCGTGCCCTCTGTCTTGGGGTTGCCTTTGCGGTCTGTTTCTTGCTTGACTGCTTCTTCTTCCTCGCAAGTACCCTCTGTGTCGTCCTGTTATGGTATCTGTGTTCTCAAACTTGGGGTTTTTCACCTGGGTGTATTACATACTTTTCATGGTCGAATACTTTAGTATTCCATGGTCAGACACTAGGAGGACTTTGCTTTTTCAGTTGTATTCCGTGCTTGCAGGATGTTGGAGAGACGTTGGCTCTGTCTCTTTGCCTGGTCTTCTCCCGGATCTCGCTTGGTATAGGCGTGGCCTCCTTTCCCTGTTTGGATCCCTTTGGGTCTCTGTGAGCTGGGCTTACTCTTTGAGGTGTTCTTTTTTGTATTAGGGGACCTTTCAGTTTTCTTGGTTCTCCTTTGCCTTGTTCCCCTGGGGGTTTCGGCTGATGTCTCCTTCATTTGTGGAGATGAGCGGTGGGGGACCGTTTGTTGGGCAACTGTGTCTCCTGGAGGACTGTTGGCTCAGTCGAGTCTGTTTGTGGTCTCTAGTTTGGCTTCTGAACTAACTGCGAGTAAGTGTTATTGGGGCTTTTCCTCTTAAAATTTTCTCGGCTTCAGACAAAGCAGTTTTTTTAATTGGTTAGCGGTTCAGGCCTGGTGCCGCCTATTGTACCCTCCCGTCTTGGCATTCAGTGTCCTCTATAGCTTGGGTATTGTTTTCCCAAAAGTAATGAATGCAGCTGTGGCCCCTTCCAATTTAAAGTGAAGGTCCATTTTGTTGAATTAGTGCCAGGTTTTTAATAACGCTATTAAAAACAAGGGCACTTTAATTCATCAAAATTGATATTTCACTGTTTTCTTCAAAAACTTAGCTTTTAATCCTGAATGCTGTTCCAGCGATTCCCCCGGCCGTCGGAAGCCTCTGCAGACGTCAGAAATGACGAATCAGGCTTCCTTCAATCACAGCTTCCCCCCGGGGCAATCTTGGCCTGATGCAACGCTGTGATTGGAGAAAGCCAGATTCGTCATTTTGGACCCACGAAGACAGCTTGCGATGGGCGGAGGAAGTGCTGGAGCGGCTGCCAGGATTAAAAGGTAAGTTTATGAAGAAAACAGTACATTTTGATAAATTAAAGTGCCCTTGTTTTAAATGGGTTTATTAAAAACCGGGGACTAATTCATCAAAATGGACCATCACTTTAAGAAGAAAAACATAAATTATGCTTACCTGATAATTTCCTTTTCTTCTGATGGAAAGAGTGCACAGCTCCCCACCTGTAATTTTATGTGGGGCGTCCTTATATTCTTCTGGCACCTTTCACCCTGATATTTCTTCTACTGTTCCTTGTTCCTCGGCAGAATGACTGGGGGATGAGGGGAGTGGGAGGAGTATTTAATCCTTTGGCTGGGTTGTCTTTGCCTCCTCCTGGTAGCCAGGTTCTTATTTCCCAAAAGTAATGAATGCAGCTGTGGACTCTTTTCATCAGAAGAAAAGGAAATTATCAGGTAAGCATAATTTATGTTTTCCCTCTCCCATTCTCGAATGCTGTGCGATTTGACAAAGGAATAAGAGTTCATCACCATCTGATAATGTATAGACTGTTCTCGACATTTTGAAGGAAAGCTAGAAGTTTAAAGGACCTTTAAATACAGCAGGATTGCATAACCAACAAGCACATTATAAAAAAAAAAAGACAATGCAATAACACCTACTCTGAATTTAAAATGAGCAGTAGATATTTTTTTTTACAGATTTCAAAATGTACTTCAATTGGCTGTCCCCCTGCATCATGTGACAGACATCGATCACCAATCACAGACTCATACGTATACACTGTAGGAGCTGGTGCTTCAGAAAGTGTGCATATAAAAGACTGTGCACAATATTATAATGGAAGTAAATTGTAAAGTATTTTAACTGCATGCTCTATCTGAATCATGGAAGTTTAAATTTGGCTTTAGTGTCTCTTTAATATATCGCAAGCTAATTCCTTAAACAAGACATTAGAACATTTTCTTTTTGCATTTTTATGTCTCTTTAATTTCTTATGCAGTAATGTATGGAATTGCCTTTTAACTTGGTGGTTGATAAACAATAGCTTATTATCGTCAAGTAAGCTTGAATATGGTTAGCATTCCTGAATAATAATTTTCTGCAGGTGTTTAGTAAAAGTGTATTCATTGTACAAATAGCCATTTCAGGTATCTCTGGGCTGAGTCTACATATATTTTGAGGCATTTATGAGGATCAACAATCGACTTAAGAGGGATCTACACTTTAAAATAAATTATTTTTTTAAAATATGATTGTAAAGATGCTTTATTTCTATTGGTTGGAGAGTCCACAAGACTCTTGGGAATTATATCACCTGGCCACCAGGAGGAGACAAAGACACCCTACACAAGAGCTTTAAGTATCTCTCCCACTTCCCCTTCCCTCTCAGTAGTTCTTTGCCTCATCAAGGTGAGGGCAAGGATAGAGGTGTCTAGTAAATTAATGTTATAAGTATCTTCAATCAAGCTTTTATTTCCCTCAGTAGAGAGTTCCTAGAAGAGAGGGGTTCAGGGCAGTACTGCTAGTGCAATGTAATTGTTCACTATGAAGTCTTAGTCACTAGCAAGCCAATGGTGTTGCAAGGCAGTGCCCTGGCCTCTTGCTGTCTGGCGATGTGAATGTACTTTCCTGTAAGGTCCCTTACGGTCAGTCACAGTTCATTACAGACACTTACTGCATATTGGATTTGGAACCAGAGCCGTGGGTAGAATAGAGGGTGGGTAAGTACCTAAACCCACAAATCCATACGATTTCAGAGAGCATCACTTAGTTAGGACCATTGGCCTTACATACCCCTTCTAAAGAGAAGCCATTTATTGGCTTTGGTGGAACAGATATGCAAGGCTGTAACCTTGTCTTCATTCCATACATTCACTAAATTTGATCATTTTGATGTTTTTGCCTTGGCAGAGGCAGCTTTTGGAAGGAATGTCCTTCAGGCAGTGTTTATTGGTAAATAAGTGTCTGCCTTTATTTGTTTATATCCCACCATATTTCGTGGACTTCTCAGCTTGTGTTTTAGTTCCCAAGTGTAAGTCTAGTGGACTCTCACAACCATTAGAAAGAAAACATAATTTATTCTTACCTGATAATTTATTTATTTTTTGGTTGTGAGAGTCCACAAACTCTTCCATTTTTGTTTTTGTTGTTGGTGGCAGTTTTAATTTTTCACCTCTTTACCCTACTTTCTTTCCTTCTTTTTCTTCCTATCCTTGGCTTAAATGCACTACTGGGGATGAAGGGGAAGTGGGAGTGGGAGTGGGAGAGATACTTAAAGGGACATTAAACACTTTGAGATGGTAAAATAAAACGATAAATTATATATATAAAAACAACTTTGCAATATGCTTTCATTATTTATTTTGTCCCCTTTTTTTAAATTCCATTCTGAAATTGTGAACTTTTCAGTTCCTGTTAGAAATGGAAGTGTAGAACGCTGTTATATTCCACACAGCCATTGGCTGTTTACTCTATTGACCTATTTATAACTGTCTCGAATTGGCCACAGCAGAGAAGGTAACCTAAGTTACAACATGGCAGCTCCCATTGTTTTAAATA
The DNA here is from genome assembly GCF_027579735.1 of Bombina bombina. Lineage (NCBI taxonomy): Eukaryota > Metazoa > Chordata > Amphibia > Anura > Bombinatoridae > Bombina > Bombina bombina. The sequence continues at coordinate 787,092,473 of NC_069500.1, forward strand.
CACTAGAACTTTACACTTATTTTGTCAATATTTAAATAGCTAATCAAATTTAAAAAAATACATCAACTTGTTATTCTCAGACTAATCTTTTCTTTGAATGCATCATTCAAGCTAGCATGTATTTAGTGTTTAATGTCCCTTTAATGCTCTGGTGTTGGGTGTTTTTGCCTCCTCCTGGTGGCCGGGAGATGTAATTCCCAACAGTAAAGTCTCATGGACTCTCACAACCAGGAAAGAAATGAGTTTATCAGGTAAAAATAAATTATTTTTTTTCTTTTCTATATCACCTCAAATAGAAGCAGTTTTTATTTGTGTGCCTTGCTCCTCTCTTTCACCCATGAGTATGTGTCCTCAAAAGCTTGGAGAGAAATATTATATTCCATTGTATGTATCTTTCCTTCACATTCAGAACCTGCATAACAAGATAAACAGCTCTGAAGCTAAAAGTTGCCTATCTAAGATTCTTTAAAGGGACCTGATAGTACTGGCAGTACCTCTAAAATAATCTCACCATAATGAGAGCTTTAGGTAATTAAGTCCTATTTGAGTATCCTTCCTTTGTTGCAATCAGTTTGAGATTATGTGCATTTTGTTCAAAATACTCAAGGATATATATTTTCTTCTTTATTAAATACTAGTGCAAATAATACATTCTTTTTAAACCTTCCCACATAATCCAATGTCTGTAAAATAGGATGCTTTTCACTCATTGATTTTAACGGTTTGATTACTGATAATCCAATTACTATCCAGAATGCAGATGGAAGATTGTAAATGCTGTGGGACATGGGTTTAAATATGTTGCTATTTAAAAGGGGAATTTGGGGAATTCCATTGTGTAATAGGAGACTTCACTTGGAAATAAAGAAAGCCCTAATAAGTTTTGCCTGAAACGTGTAGTTCTAATGTACATGGCAAAAACTGCAGATCCAGCTGAGCTATCAGGTTTGCAGATTGTGCGATATACAGCCCACAGCACTTATTGCATCATATGCATTGTAGGGTTATTGGCAGATACCCCAGTCTACACTAACAGTTCCCGTTACATTGCTGCTGTTGCAAGATTCTCTTTGGAGTTTTGCAGATTATAGTGCCAGTAGCTCCATTTTTTCATACTTTTACAGTCAATAAACTGATTACTATAAAGTTGGTTGACTTTTAGTTGGTTAAATTATAATACAGTTATTAAAGGGACAGTGAAGTTAAAATTAAACTTAAATTGGAACGAGCATGGAATTTTAAACAACTTTCCAATTTACTTAGTTTAGTTCTCTTGTTATCCTTTGTTAAACAGTAATCCAAGGTGAGCTCAGGAGTGTGCATGTGTTTAAAGCCACCTGGCAGCAGTGTTTGCAATATTGTTTATAGCAATGTTATACATTGTTACAAACATTGCTGCCATAGACACGTGCATGCTCCTAAGCTCTTATCAGCCTACTTAGTTTAGTTTAGTCTTTAACAAAGAATACCAAGAGAACAAAACAATTTAGATAATAGAAGTAAATTGGAAAGTTTTTTTTAAAATTCACATACTCTATCTATATCATGGAAGATTAGTTTTGATTTTACTGTCCCTTTAATGCATGAAACAAAATGATAAAGTTATTGCATGTTAATTAGTCGGTGAGTCCTAGATTATTTTGTCAACATCAGAGCAGTCAGCTCATGTGTTTAAGGACCTTTAACTGTGAGGGCACAGATATATATCACTGACCAATGATATTTTGACCTAATGATTGGGAATTCTGGACAACTAGAGTAACTATATTATGAACAACAACTCTCAATAACTTTAATTAAACAAATGATACTTTGCAAGAGACTGTATGCATGTTCGATTTAAAGAGTAAGATCTGTAGTCTGCCCTTGTGTGTGATTTCTCTCTTGGGAGCCCTGAGCCATTCATACTGCCTTGGAAAGAAGCTGTGACTTGTCTATATTCTGACTACAATGGAGAAACTCGGCTAAATTATGATCCCTTTTCCACACTGGGGACCCATCGATTATAAGACAGACACATATTTCAAATTATTTATTGGTACACTGCTGGGATTTAGAGTTTCTTATCTATCTTTATCAGTATCTCAGGTACTAAAATAATTTCCTATTGCATTTTGTTCGTGGCAAGACCTTCACCTAACAATGAAGGTTACAGCATTGAGAGAACGACTGTGAAACAATGATACAAGAATATAAAATATATTTATATGTGTGATCCGTGGGTCATATCCATGGTAGCTGTTTGAAAATGAAATGCTGTAATAAAAACCTATAATGAGTTCTGATTGGATTCCTCCATTTTATGGGACTTGGGTCCAGCAAATATTAGTGACCCTCTCTGATAACCTAACTGCCTTTCACATATTTCAGCATGGCCCTACACATGATAATTATTATTAAAAAAGAAAAAAATATTGTAACCATACAACATAATTTAAATGTTTTTGTTTATGTAATTATTTATGCGCTGTCTTGCAAGGCAATAGCAGAGATTTAGGTTGCAATTTATTACCCGTTTGATCCCTATAAATGTTATCCTGTATAGCAACTATGTTTATAGCGCTGCAGAATCTGTTGGCGCTCTAAAAATACCTGTTAATAATAATAATTACAGTGAGGACGGACATAATACGATTTTTACATTTTTTTTTTTAAAAAGAAAAATAAATTAAAGGTAAAATCCTTTTAAAATGATGACTGATACATATTGCAATGATTTCTATTAAGTATAAGCCACTGCTTAGTGCTTTTTTTGTTATCACAACCGTAAAACAGACTATTGTATATCCCTTTAACTGGTTGCCTTGAACAGAGTGGTTCGTCATCATAAGTCTGTGAAGTCTTTTTTACGGTTTTTGAAAGGACCCATGTAAATAACAGGAAAATATTTAACCTCTGGGGATTAATCAGAGCTGCAGAACCTCAAACTTCTGGTGTGGGATTTCATGGAAAGTACAACCTTAGGCAACAACATTAAACAAACCAGATTAAACAAAACCCTTTACAAATCATGGGTTTAAAATGGGCTCGCTATCTTAAAGGATAGGTCATAGTTATTTTGACAGCTGATTTTTATTTTTAAAGCCTTTAATAATAATTTTTCATAAGAACATTGCTGAAAGATCCAGAATAAATTGATTGACAACATGTGGCACCACACAAAGCTCAGTCAATCTTGGCACATATTTCCTGACTATGCTTCCATACTGTTTTTGTGAAGACATCGTCTTATCAGGCAAAAAAGCACAGAGGCCTAGATTCGTTCTACTGCCTTCATGACAGTTTATCTGCCTTGCTTAAAGTGAATGTCAATTTTCATGTGAAAGTGCCCGTTTTTAAAAAAAAAAAAAAAAAAAACTATTAAAAATAGGGGTACTTTCATTCATGAAAATTGACATTGCACCGGAGTTTAAAAATTTTTCTTCTGAAACGCCGGATTGCCATTTTCAAACGATGCCCCCGCCTGCTTCTTCCTGGTTAACTTACCCAGCAATGACAAAACCGGCTTTCTCCAATCACTGCATTGCCTCAGGCAATGATTCATGAATGAAAGTGCCTGTTTTTAATAGTATTTTTATAAACCGGGCACTCATTCTTAAAAGTTTACCTTCACTTTAACAGGTTTCTAGGGTATTGCTTTTCAATGACAACTGCTGACTCCATAAAAACGAAGGGACCTTTTAACATTCATACATCATAAGCATCTCTTTATTATTAAGTGATTTGGTCAGATTCATTAAAACATAATTTTGTGAAAAAGTAAAAAGCACACAGCAACATTGCAAAAAAAAATACACAATTCACAATTTACACCCTTGTCACATCTACAAGTTGTGAGTTACTTGCCATTATAATGTGAAGGAGAAAAAAACACCATTTAAACCTTAAGAAAAAACAAATTAAAATGGTAATAAAATGGCATCAATGAAATAGTCCGCTCTAACTTATACACAAATGAAAACTTGAAAAAAGAAAACAAATAAAGACATCATCATCAGTTTTGCAACAGTGAGACATGACAGCGAGTCGAGATACTTCACAAGGACAATAGAGTCTTTATGAATTTGGCTTGCTTGGTGTTAGCCTAGGTGAAAAATCTTGACCACACCCCTGCGATGCCCCAGAATGCCCTCAGCCAGCCCCTCTTTTGTGTCTATGCGGTCTCCACAACTCCTTCTATTCTATCCAGCAAGACCGTATTTTCAAAGTTGGAATTGTTTTGCAGCAGTGCAAGAGGTTCTCATTTCATGGTTGAGATTTCATGTCTTGGTTATCATATGCGTGGATGTTAATGGCAAGAACACCTACTAATAAACCAATGTTTAAAAATGCAAAAAGGCACTGCCTCCTTAAAGGGATTTGAAACCAAAAAATTTTATTTCATGATTCAGATAGAGCATGCAATTTTAAGCAACTTTCTAATTTACTCCTATTAACTATATTTCTTTGTTCTTTTGGCATGCTTTATTGAATGAGCAGCAATGCATTACTGGTTGCTGACTGAACACATGTGTGAGCCAATGACAATCGGTATATATATATATGCATCCACCAATCAGCAGCTAGAACCTAGGTTTCTTTGCTGCTCCTGATTTTTCATAGATTAACCTTTCAGCAAAGGATAACAAGAGAAGGAAGCAAATTAAATAATATAAGTAAATTGGAGAGTTGTTTAAAATTCTATTCTCTATAAGAATCATGAAAGAAAAAATGTGCGTTTCATGTCCCTTTTAACATTTGTCACTGACCTCCAGATACACCTTCCTGTGCATTCCATACTTCCATATGAACCTGCAGCCAGTTCAGAGCCAATTTTGGAGTAAATTGTGAGAGTATTTATCTGATGGGGCTGGAGATGCACCGGAGACATCTACAGTTTCCAAAAGAGCCTTTAGGAGAGGGAAGTCATTTTTTTTTTATTTTAATTCAGTGGACATGATACTTGAATGTAATGTATAATGTCATACACAGCAATGTGTGAATGTAAAAAAAGTTGTTGTTTTTTAAACCTTGATGATTTGTGTCAAACAACTGCTCACTGTCCCAGATAAACCAGCATCCCAACTGGATATTTATCCTGGGTATTGTTTCAGAGTGTGCATCTGTCTTCCAACCTGTGCACATTCTCATTCAATTCTCCGTAACACTGCAGCAAAATCTGACAAGATTGCATATTAAAGGCATCTGACACATGCCTACCTTATTAAAGAAATACATTGCTTGAGACGTGCGTGCAACCAACCTGTTTGCATAGATGATGTCTACTCTAACTCCTACATAAAAACAGTAACCATACGGCTGCAGTAACTTGCAATGCAGTTACATGGGTAAGGCAATCTTAAACATAATATTTCTACTGAATTATTTTAAATTAATTTTGCTGCTTCACGAGAGTAAAACAATATAATAGTACATAATTTAATCAACTGTAAAAGACTAATAAATATTCAAGCCAACCAGGCCCATTTTAATGGAAAGACTGAGACACTGTGATTTTTAAAACTAGTTAGAGCAAGAGTTTTTTTTTAGTTTTGTTTTTTGTAACGTTCTGCTGGTACCTTTATGAAAATATACAGAAAGAAAGTCATGTTTGGCCTCATCACTGACACTACATAGCAAAGGTTTTCAGTTTAAATGCTTTTTCCTGTTTACATATGTTTTCATATGTTACACTTTTATAAAATACAATGCAATCTATGCAGTTGAAGAAAAATAAAACTTTATATAAAGTACTTTATTGAACTTAATAAAGTGAGCGTTTTATTCACTGTAGAATTCCTAGTTTGATGTTTTGCATAACAATGAATTTGGGAATACAAGTTTAAATTCTGAAAATGAGATACATATTATTTACGATGTTAAAAGGTGAGTCCACTTGAAAATGTTATTGTTTCAAAATATAGATAATCCCTTTATTATACAATCCCCAGTTTTGCATAACCATCAATGTTTTATTTATATAAACTCTGATTACCTGTGTCTAAACCCCTGCAGACTGCCCTTTATCTCAGTGCTTTTTACAGTCTGGAATTTTAGCCAATCAGTGCTGATTCTTTTATAACCATTATCATTCTCCACGGGAGTGTGCACAATGTTATCTATATGGCACACATGAGCTGTCACTGTCTGGCTGTTGTGCAAGATTTAAAAAGATAATAAAAAGCACTGAAATAAGGGGTGGCCTGCAGGGGCTTAGAAATAAACTTAGAGGTTAAAAAGTAAATTAATATCACAATGTTGGCGATACAAAGCTGGGGAATAGGTAGAAAAGGTGTTATTTATCTTTTTAAACAATAACAAAATCAGACTGTCCCTTTAAGGCCCACATTTATCATACTGTGGATGGGCAATGTTCTCAGTCATGGAACCTGTCCATCTGTGTTCAGGGATAGTGAGGAGCATCCACTTCTCACATTTACCATTGCACAAGCAATTACTTGTGCAGCCTCACCCTCTGCTTTCACCCAACCAATTGCTAAAGAGCATGTAAGTCATCCCGGCTTAACTGGAGCTCTAAATGTAGAAAAAAAAATGTATAAACTGAATTAAACTTCCAGTTTATTTTCTTATCTTTTCATCCATAAATGTATTTAAAGTCCCTAGTGATCTATAGAGGTTTTGATGAAACTTTAAGTTTTATGATTTCTGCAATGGGTCTTGCATTTGTTTTAATAGATCTATTCCATATGCTATCATTACATTTCTATGAACCCTCTATTGCCATGTATACGGCTATCATTAGTCAAACTAATATACATTTACTTATTCTCCCATCACATGATCCTAGCTTTACCTCCCTTTGCACATTGACTTTATAAGCCACATGACACTGATAAAATGTTTTACTAGCAGAAGAATGATTTGATTGATGTACAGGAAAACTTGAACAGAGGAAGCATTAATATGTAATAAAATCTGTTTACTTTAATCATAATCACGGATGTTTGAGGAGAGCTGTCACATTGCAGAGTTGTACACAAAACAGTTTAGTTGTACATTTGTTGAGAAATAATGAGGCAATGCCATTCCTGTAGTATTACTGCCTACTGCTATGACTCACAACCAAGGTATCAGGAAACACAGATATGTCAAGCTGTCTTCTTGGGATGTCTAGGGCTGAAGGCAATGTCCAGACAGTCTATGAGAGATGGTTACATTTACTTAAAAGAACAGTCTAGTCAAAATTCAACTTTCAGGATTCAGATAGGGCATGCAATTTTAAACAACTTTCCAATTTACTTTTATCATTACATTTGCTTTGTTCTATTGGTATTGTTTGTTAAAAGCTAAACCTAGGTAGGCTCAAATGCTAATTTCTAAGCCCTTGAAGGTTGTCTCTTATCTCAGTGCATTTTAACAGTTTGTCACAGCTAGATAGCGCTAGTTCATATGTGCCATATAGGTAGCATTGTGCTCACACCAGTGGAGTTATTTAGGAGTCTGCACTGATTGACTAAAATGCAAGTCTGTCAAAAGAACTGAAATAAGGGAGCAGTCTGCAGAGGCTTAGATACAAGATAATCACAGAGGTAAAACGTGTATTACTATAACCGGGTTATGTAAAACTGGGGAATGGGTAATAAAGGAATTATTAATTTTTTTAAACAATACAAATTCTGGAGTAGACTGTCCCTTTAAAATCAAATCATAGTTTAATGCTCTTTAGTTTCCTTTTTTTGTTTTTTTTCGTTAATAGGACAGTAAACACGTTGTAATTAAAAAAAATTATACAGTCTTCCAATAAACTAACGTACTGGTTATGTTTGAAAATGTTTGGAATGCGTTATCACCTTGTTTGTCAAAATTGTTCTTTAATAGCCAAACGCCACCCACCATTTGCCCTATTTGTAGGAGCCACTCCAGACTTACTGTAGTACACAAGGCTTGCCACGGTCATTATGTTAGCAAGCTTTTCATTGTTTTAAAGTTTTTATCATTTCAGCTGATGCCAATCAGGGAGAGATATGATATAGAGCAGTGATTTTCAACCTTTTTTTTTGCCGGGCACACTTTTTTACATTAAAAAATCCTGCGGCACACCACCATCCCAAAATTTTACAAAATCACACATTGTAGCCTAATACAGTATATATATACAGTATATATATACACACACTGTACTGTGCTGTCATGCCATGCCTCCTACAAACTATACGTGACATATTGACATTCATTCACAAACAATCATAATCATTGTCTGTGAATGAATATCAATGCCATGGTTGTAAATGATGCCTGATGAGCCTGGCACATACCTCCCCAATATTTCAAAATTTGAAAGAGGGACACCCCGCACTGTTGTCAGTCTGCCGCGGCACACCCGAGGATCTCTCACGGCACACTAGTGTGCCACGGCACACTGGTTGAAAAACACTGATATAGAGTTATATGTGTGAAGCCTGTTATGTGCACAGTTCTCAAAAACATTGAACACTGTCTTTAAGAAAGGGAAAAAACAACCCTATAAAGATGGTCTTTAACCCCTTAATGACAACTGACGTACCAGGTACGTCATGCAAAAACTAACTGTTAATGACAATGGACGTACCTGGTACGTCAGTTGTCTAACAGAGTGCTGGAAGTGATCACAATCGCTTCCAGCAGCTCTGAGGGTATTGCAGTGATGCCTCGATATGGAGGCATCCTGCAATACCCCTTTACAAGCCTCCAATGCAGAGAGAGCCACTCTGTGGCCCTCTCTGCACCGGTAGCGATGGTGCCGATGGTGCCGTTGTCCGGTTGGGAGGAGGGAGCGTGTGTGCGTGTGCACGATGCGCGCGCATGTGCATGGGTGCGCATGTGCATGGGTGCGCATGTGCACGGGGGCGCGTGCACGGGGGCGCGTGTGCAAGTGCACGTGCGCACATTAGCCACACTGACACCAATGAAGGCAGGAAGGGGAAAAAAAGTTAATTTTTTTTTTTACTTATAAAAGGATCTGGGAGGGGGAGGGGTGGGGGTATTGTGGGGGGGCTGCTACACTACAGAAATAATAATAATAATAATAAAAAAAAGTTATAAATAAAATTAAAATAATTTGGTTTGTGGGGCCAAACTGGGTACTGGCAGACAGCTGCCAGTACCCAAGATGGCGGTAATTAGGTAGGGGAGAGGATTAGAGATCTGGAGGGGGGATCAGAGAGGTTGGTGCTAAGGCAGGGGTCCATCACAACTAAAATATTTTATTATTTTTATTTAAAAAAAAAAAAAACTCTTTTATTTAGTACTGGCAGACTTTCTGCCAGTACTTAAGATGGCGGGGACAATTGTGGGGTGGGGGAGGGAAGAGAGCTGTTTGGGAGGGATCAGGGGGTGGGATGTGTCATGTGGGAGGCTGATCTCTAAAATTAACCCTGCAAGCTCCCTACAAGCTACCTAATTTAACCCCTTCACTGCTGGGCATAATTCGCGTGTGGTGCGCAGCAGCATTTAGCGGCCTTCTAATTACCAAAAAGCAACGCCAAAGCCATATAAGTCTGCTATTTCTGAACAAAGGGGATCCCAGAGAAGCTTTTACAACAATTTCTGCCATAATAGCACAAGCTGTTTGTAAATAATTTCAGTGAGAAACCTAAAATTGTGAAAAATGTAAAGTTTTTTTTTTATTTGCTCGCATTTGGCGGTGAAATGGTGGCATAAAATATACCAAAATGGGCCTAGATCAATACTTGGGGTTGTCTACTACATTACACTAAAGCTAAAATTAACCCTACAAGCTCCCTAATTAACCCCTTCACTCCTGGGCATAAAACATGTGTGGTTCGCAGCTGCATTTAGCGGCCTTCTAACTACCAAAAAGCAACCACAAAGCCATATATGTCTGCTATTTCTGAAAAAGGGGATCCCAGAGAAGCATTTACAACCATTTGTGCCATAATTGCAGAAGCTGTTTGTAAATAATTTCAGTGGGAAACCTAAAGTTTGTGATAAAATTTGTGAAAAAGTGAACTTTTTTTTTTTTTTGATCGCATTTGGCGGTGAAATGGTGGCATGAAATATACCAAAATGGGCCTAGATCAATACTTTGGGATGTCTTCTAAATATAAATATATACATGTCAAGGGATATTCAGGGATTCCTGACAGATATCAGGGTTCCAATGTAACTAGCGCTAATTTTGAAAAAAAAGTGGTTTGGAAATAGCGAAGTGCTACTTGTATTTATTGCCCCATAAATTGCAAATAAAGCAAAGAACATGTAAACATTGGGTATTTCTAAACTCAGGACAAAATTTAGAAACTATTTAGCATGGGTGTTTTTTGGTGGTTGCAGATGTGTAACAGATTTTGGGGGTCAAAGTTAGAAAAAGTGTGTTTTTTTCAATTTTTTCCTCATATTTTATCTTTTTTTTTTTTAGTAAATTATAAGATATGATGAAAATAATGGTATCTTTAGAAAGTCCATTTAATGGCGAGAAAAACGGTATATAATATGTGTGGGTACAGTAAACGAGTAAGAGGGAAATTACAGTTAAACACAAACACTGCAGAAATGTAAAAATAGCCATTGTCATTAAGGGTAAGAAAATTGAAAAATGGTCCGGTCATTAAGGGGTTAAAAGGGACATAAAACCCAAACGTTTTCTTTCATGATTTAGATAGAGCATGTGATTTTAAACAACTTTCTAATTTACTTCTATTATCAATTTTTCTTTGTTCTTTGGTATCTTCTGTTGAAACGCAGGGACGTAAGCTTAGGAGCCGGCACATTTCTGGAGCACTATATGGCAGCAGCTTTGCATGAATGTTATCCATTTGCAAGAGCAATAGATGGCAGCACTATTTCCTACCATGTAGTGCCCAGACATCTACCTAGGTATTTCTTCAACTTTAAAATGGTATGCTCTGTCTGAATCACAAAAGAAGATTTTTGGGTTTGATATCCTTTTTCATATATGCTAAACACCAACAGGGGCACGTTGCGATTGGCTACAGCAAGATTCATCATTTTACAGTGAAATAGAAAAAGCGCTGCGGGCGGAATGTATAAGAACTGCGGAATGTATAAGAAAATGAAACTGATTATTTATATATTTTAAAATCTATAATTATTTTAATCAATCAAAGTGCCCTTCATTTACTTTTTTTTTTACTAATATTGTTGAGCGTACAGCTTAAAGTGAATGTAAATTTTGTATGACATCAAAGTATCATTCAGTAGCTTATTACTATATTAATCAAACCGCCACTTTCATTTTTTTAAAAAATGTAAAATAAATTTTATATTTATATTCCTAAATTTCATCCGTTGTATTTACTAGCTCCTTCCACCCGCAACTTCCTGGTTTTATTCAATCCTACGTATACAGCGGTCCCACCCGCTGTTTACGTAGTTGCAATGCGCGCTCCTGGCATTGATAACCACTGTGCATGCGTTAAACGCTGATGCAGATGTATTCAAATTATATATGGTTACTTTAAAAAAGTCCAGATAACCGTTAATCTGTTCCCGGGGGGAATACAATTATTGGTTGACATGATCGAGTCTACCATGTCAATCAATAATCCAATATGCCGGGCGGAGGATTCTAATTATGAACCCAAGGATAGAAAATAAAATTAATCTGTAATTTAAAATTTATTAAAAAATTGATGAATTAAACTGCTGTTATTTTGACTTCATTTTTAATGCGAACTTTAGAGATCATACTGACTTTACATTCACTTTAAGTTTACCATCACTTTAAGAAAAGTTCCTGGAGAAGAGTGTATCCATATATCACATTGGATATTAATAAATGTATTCAATGGAAAGCATTAGCACATAATACTACTGTAATTTATATGCTAATTTAAATCATTTTAAAGTAGCAGTTGATAGAATGAATGAATAAATAAATAAATAAGTAAATAAAAGAGGAAATAAAAACAGTCAGCAGTTAACAAAATAAATTGAACACATAACCAGACACAAAATTTCATTAAAGGGGCATTCCAGCCAAAATTGGAATCCACATGGATACATTTCAGTTTTGAATAGATGCGTTTTGTAATATACATGCATTAGCAAAAATGCTTCTAGTAAAAGTTATAGCTGTTTCAAAGTGTATTTAAGTATGCACCGTGCACCAGCATTTTGAACACAACACTTGCTCAGAGAGCCTAAGGTGCTTGTACCATCTGGTATAGACTCAATTTCTTAATTGCTGACATGATACAAGCCTCACTGATGATCTGAGCAAGTGCAGTATTTAAAATAATGGTGCACCAAGAATATCTTATTATGCTTCACATGCACGTGCAAAGAAAAATACTAACACTAAAACAGTGATAACTTTTACTAGAAGCATTTTTGCCAGTACATGTATATTGCAAATATGTTTCTATTCAGAGATGTAATTCAACTATGTGCATTTATATTTTGACTGGAATGTCCCTTTAAGTGCTTTTTTTTTCGAGAAACATGATTGGTCGAACTTTACTGGTATTTAAAGCAATAGTTTGCATTATTGTAAGCTCTTTTACTTTAACCCTATAACTGCTGAGCCATTTCTACCCCTGTGCAGAGCTGTGCTGCTCACATTTAAGACCTATTGTTGGTATTATTTTAGAGAAACTCACCCTCACACACACACATATATATATATATATATATATATATATATACACACACACACATATATATTTATATATAGTTTTATATATATATATATATATATATATATATATATATATATACTAGTCCTAAAGCCTGTGTACACGGGCCATTTTTTGCAGTACAGCGGTCCCACCCCTTGCTCTCTCTCTTTCCACCCTCTATTTTGCTCTCTTTCCCCCCCTCTCTTATGCTCTCTTTCCCCCCTCTCTTTTGGTCTCTCTTTCCCCCCCTCTCTTTTGGTCTCTCATTCCCTCCCTCTCTTTTGGTCTCTCTTTCCCCCCCTCTCTTTTGGTCTCTCTTTCCCCCCCTCTCTTTCGCTTTCTCTCTCCCCCCTCTCACCCTCTCATTTGCTCTCTCTCTCCCCCATCTCTTTTGCACTTTCTCCCCCCATCTCTTTTGCTCTCTTTTCCCCCTCTATTTTGGTCTCTCTTTCCCTCCCTCTCTTTTGGTCTCTCTTTCCCCCCCTCTCTTTCGCTTTCTCTCTCCCCCCTCTCATTTGCTCTCTCTCTCCCCCATCTCTTTTGCTCTTTCTCCCCCCCTCTTTTTCTTTCTCCCCCCTCTTTTTCTTTCTCCCCCCTCTTTTTCTCTCTTCCCCCCTCTTTTTCTCTCCCCCCTCTTTTTCTCTATCTCCCCCTCTTTTGCTGTCTCTCCCCCCTCTTTTGCTCTCTTTCCCCCCTCTTTTGCTCTCTTTCCCCCCTCTTTTGCTCTCTCTCCCCCTCTCTTGCTCTCTCTCCCCCCCTCTTTTTCTCTCCCCCCCTCTTTTTCTCTTTCTCCCCCTTCTTTTGCTCTCCCCCCCTCTCTTTTGCTCTCTCCTCCCTCTCTTTTGCTCTCTCTCTCCCCTCATTTTTCTCTCTCTACCCTCATTTTGCTCTCTCCCCCCTCTTTTGCTCTCTCTCCCCCCTCATTTTGCTCTCCTCATATTTTGCTCTCTCCTCCCCTCTCTTTTGCTCTATCCCCCCCTCTCTTTTGCTCTCTCCCCCCATCTCTTTTGCTCTCCCCCCCATCTCCTTTGCTCTCTCCCCCTCTTTTGCTCTCTCCCCCCTCTCTTTTGCTCTCCCACCCTCTCTTTTGCTCTCCCACCCTCTCTTTTGCTCTCCCCCCCTCTCTTTTGCTCTCACCCCCCTCTCTCTCTCTCTCTCTCTCTCTCTTGCCCTCTCTCTCTCTCTCTCTCTCTCTCTCTCTCTCTTTTGCTCTCTCCCCCCTCTTTTGCTCTCTCTCTCTCTCCTTGCCCCCTTTTTTGCTCTCCCCCCTCTCTTTTGCTCTCTATCCTCATTCTCTTTTCCTCTTTGTCCTTCCTCTTTGTCTATCTCTCAGCCATGCCCACTCTCACCTGGCCACGCCCCACCATGGGCGCTCCCGTCGGCCACGCCCTCAATGCGCACACCCGCCGGCCACGCCCCCTCACAGCTATTTTGTCTGGCCACGCCCCCCACTGCGGCGCTCATCGTCTCTGCTGCTCAAGGCCAGGTATGTTTGTCCTTGCGCAGTCTCTACTGCGCATGACTGCATCTGACAAACATACCTGGCCTTTTATTATATAGGATATATATATATATATATATATATATATATATATATTATTTTGCGGACCCAGCAGATTCAAACTATAGCATTATCTCATGTATATATCATGACATGATAAATATACAACAGTGTGTGTGTGTTTTTTTGTTTCGAAAAGGGACACGGAACCCAAATGTTTTCTTTCATTATTCAATTAGAAAGTTGTTTAGAATGTTGTTTTCTATGTCCTATCTGAATCATGAAAGAAAATTGTTAGGTTTCATGTCCCTCTACCGTAAAAAGAATGGGTTATCCCCTAATAAATAAGGGACTATGGGTGTATTTATATAACATTGCTCTTCACATCTGGGCTTCCATGAGCCACTACCCAAAGGAATTTATAGACGCCAGCTGATCACCATAACCACAGTGATCACATGGATATTTAAAGCTATTTAGGGGCTTTATTTTAAAGAGAAGCTTATGTGCTTTAAATAAAGGGGTCTTCAAGGTTTTTAAGCCTTTTTGATGGGGTATATTAGAAAAAGTGTACTGTACGAATGTCTGTGGGAAGAACATAGAGAGGGGGATAAGAATGATTTCTGGTGAGTAAGAAGTCAGTGGTATTTAGCACTAGAATAAAATAAAAACGTAACAATAGTCATCTAAACTGTGAAAGTTTCAGGTGATGGTTATTTAAGAGCAATTTTTATTAAAGTGAACAATTTTGCAGCGGGTGGATGATGGGGAGGGGAGGTGGGTTTAGTGTGTTGGAGATGTGAGACTGGGAAGATTTGGAAATCTAATGGAAACTACTGCATGAAATGATATGTGTTAAAAGACGTACAATACAGAATAAGGGGACGATTTATGTATCTGCCAATGCAGCTCTCGGAAACATAAGTTAAGAATCAGCGGTCTTAAGAACGCTGCTCCTTAACTTGTCCATTACCTCTGAGGCGGCGGACAGAAACCCCCTGATAGCGGCCGATTGGCCGAAAATGTGCAGGTGGCGGCATTGCACAAGCATATCACTAGAAATACTTGTGCAATGATAACGATGTGGGGCGGACATGATCCGCTACAGCGGATCATGTCAACCCGCACATTAATAAATCGGCCCCTATGAGTGGCTTGTGTACATTAAATCACAGATAATTAAAACATATTAGAAAAACTTGCAAAATGCTTTAGAAAGCTCAAAATCAAATTAAAGCCCTAGAACCAGAAAACTGCTCTAATACCATGGTTTAATTATTATTTTTTTGTAACAAATATAAACTTTTTCCATTCTAAAGACAGCATTAGCTTGAGCAGTACTTGCTTAAGGGCAGTTCCTACATTCCTATGGAGAACATATTCCTGTCCTAACTTTACCTCAACATGGCATGAATAATTAAGCACATAATAAAATGCAGCCACATTCATGCATTGTGTACAGCAAAGTCATTAATAACATATGTTCTAGCTCTCTGCTACTTACCAGATAACATACTGTATCCTGCGTGTGTGCATATACATTTCTCTCACATCCATCATGTGGCAGGAGATGATTTTAGGCCACTGGCTTGTGTAAATAGTAATCCATTTAAATAGACAATATGTTCAAACAACTCCCAGCTCTGTATAGCAATTTCCATGGATTCTGCTCACTCTTGTGTGCAGCTCCAGACTTTCCTTCAGCAGCCTCACACAGCTCCAGTCTTCCCCTTACATTGGGTCACTGAAACTTCCACATACTAGATGTATTACTCTCTGGCAGTGACAGAAAACACGTAATGCCAATTCCATATATTATGTTGCTCACATATACTTGCATTTACATTAAAACATTAAAATAACACACACACACACACACACACACACACATATATATATATATATATATATAAAACCCCACTGAGAAATGTAAAAGACAACTTGAAACATTGATATTGGGGCTATTTAACAGAATCACTTACGAATTATATGATAACAGAAAACCCTAAAGTACCGATTTTATACACTTTCCCCAAAATCCACAAATCACTTGACAAACCCCCAGGATGCCCCATTGTATCCTCCAGAGAATCACTTCTACAACCCATATGTAGACTTTCTGTTGCAACCAGTAGTTCAAGACAACAAGGCCCTTTTACTTGACTCTAATAAGTTGCTAAGACTCTTAAAGTGAATGTAAATTTTGATGCTAAAGTGCCCGGTTTTTAAAAATTTGATTAAAAACAGGGGCACTTTAATTCATCAAAATTTACATTTCACTCCTGTTGTGAAAAAAAACTTTACCTTTTAAACTTGACAGCTGCTCCAGCTTCCTCAGGTTGTTGCAAGCCATTTCTGATGTCGGAAATGATGGATGGGTCATCCTCCAATCACGGCTTCCCCCCGGGGGGATCAGTGTCTGATTCAATGCCGTGATTGGAGGAAGCCGGATTCCTCATTTTAGACCCAGGAAGAGGCTTTGCGATGGATGGAGGAAGCTGGATCTGCTGTCAAGATTAAAAGGTAAGTTTTTTTTTCACAACCCGAGTGAAATGTAAATTTTTATAAATTAAAGTGCCCCTGTTTTTAATCGAATTTTTATATCAATGGTTTTAGCAGTACAATAACACGAACACCACAGTCAGATTCAAAATGTGTTTTAGTGAGAGTTCCATAGAATTATTGGATCTATTAATCCGTAAGGGACATACTGGACTGGAAACCACATTATACTCTAAACCGACTGACCACAATTCACTGCTGATGGCCGACAGTTGTCATGCCCCTTCCCTGACTAGGGGCATCATTAAATCCCACTTCATAAGAGCAATTAGGATCAATTCTAACATTGAGAAAGGGGTCTCACATGTAGAGGAGATGCAAAACAAATTCCTGAAGAGAGGATACAATAAAGCAACAAAAGATTCTGTCAAAGAACAACTGAAAGATACGACTCAAGAGATATTGTTACAAAAGCAAGTGAGGAATCAAGAAAATGATAACATCATTTTTACCACAACTTTTGCTCCTAACACATCTAGAGTGGGACGTTCTATCAAGGAGTTCTGGCACATCCTGCTGTCAGACACCAAGTTACAATTTACCAAAGATATCACCCCTTTCCATCTAAAGGGGAGGAGCGTCCACGGCTTCATTTATTACTGTTGGGAATTTAGAACCTTGCCACAAGGAGGAGGCAAAGACACCCGACCCAAAAGGCTTAAATACCTCCCCCACTTCCCTCATCCTCCAATCATTCTTTGACTTTCGTCACAGAAGGTTAGTACTCTTCGCATTGGGACTGGGGTTTTAAGTAGTCCTGTCAGCCTCTCAGTTAAAGCCTGGGCGAAAGGAGTCCGGAGATGCAGGGAGAGTATTTCTGGGAAACCATCCCGACTCATATTAACAGCTCCACAAGCAATCAGAGTTGACAGGTTTCGCTGCCTGCTTTTTACACTCAAGTCCATGTCAGCAGCAAGGCTACTAACCTGTCACACTTGATGGGCCGTGTTCCTGTTCCACGGCGTAGATTCTGGTAAGATCGTTTCATTTTTTTATTACATAATGATAACACGGAAGATAGGGTCACAGTGTGACGCCTTTTATCCTTAAAGAATCAAGGGTTAATATTCCTGGAAAGGGGATTATTGAAATGGGGGGGGTTTACATGATATTGCTTATTGTGTCATTGCTGTGTTATGTGCGAGATGAGGCTCTGCCAATGTGTGGAACTTTCAGGTGACTTAAGGGAGTTTTGTGCTGCCTTTTTTTTTGCGCGTTTTCTCCTTAGGTAGGGGCAGTCCTGCCAGGCATTCCATGTGACAGGGTGTAGCTATCTCTTCCTCTGTTGATCAGCAGCGCAGGAAACAAAACGGTTTCTGTAGTCCGGGTCATAGGAGGTGGTGAGTGCCCCGCCATTGGTTATACAGGTGCCTAATATTAAGTTAATCTAGTCCGTAATAACAGCGCAAGCTATGGAGGACTCTGACGCGTTATAGGGTTCTCCCTCTTTAACAAGGTCTCATTCCTGTGTTTATTGTAAGGAGGTTCTGGTAGAACAGCCTGCTCAACTATGTTCCACATGCCTTAATAAAGTTACAACATCTAAACGTAAACGGATGTCTAGTACTACTGAGTCGTTCACCTCTGAGGGTTCCCCGTCCTGTGAGGTGCGTTCCCTGCCTTCATCTCCAATTGCACATGCAGTGCCCCAGGGTCCAACCATTACTCCTGCAGGAGAGATTCGTTGGCCGTCAGGTTTTGTCAATCAACTGCAAACGGCGGTATCGAAAGTGATCCATGCCTAACCACGTTCTGCTAAGTGCAAGCGTAGGGCGTATCATTGCGGCATGGCCCAGGGGTTGTCTACACCTGGTGCCTCAGGCCTTCCCGGTTCCTGTTAACATGGCTAATATTATAAAGAACAAATGGGAGTGATTAGGTTCTTCCTTTTCTCCTTCTTCCTTTAAGAAACTTCCCGTTCCGGACTCTAAGCTTGAGCTGTGGGGTCCTGTCCCTAAGGTGGATGGTGCTATCTCCACGCTCGCGAAGCGGACAACTATTCCCCTCGAAGATAGTTCGTCGTTTAAAGAGCCCATGGATAAAAAGTTGGAAAACATGTTAAGAAAGATGTTTCAACACACAGGGTTTGTTTTTCATCCCGCAGCGGCCATAGCCACGGTTTCCGGAGCTGCAACATATTGGTGTGAATCCCTGTGTGAAATAGTTGAAGGGGAGACTTCCATCGACGAGATACAGGAGAAGATTAAGGTGCTTAAGGTTGTCAATTCTTTCATCTGTGATGCTAATTTGCAAATGATTCGCCTGAACGCTAAGGTGTCAGGTTTTTCTGTTTTAGCTTGCAGGGCTCTGTGGCTAAAGTCTTGGTCTACGGACATGACCTCTAAGGCTAAGGCTCTTGTCCCTGCCTTTTCAAGGAAAGATTCTGTTCAGTCCAGGATTGGATTCGGTCATATCCACTGTTGCGGGAGGCAGGATAAGAAGGCTAAGCCTAAAGTATCTACTTTTCGTCCCTTTCATGCGGACATGGCCCAGCTCCACCAGCCCACCGCAAAAGCGGACCAGTCCAAGGGAACTTGGAAGCCGGCTTATTCTTGGAACAAGTCTAAACAGAGCAAAAAGCCCGCCGAGACAAAATCGGCATGAAGGGGCGGCTTCCGACCGGTCTCCGGACCAAGTAGGGGGCAGATTATCTCTCTTCTCAGAAGCCTGGCTACAGGACGTTCAGGACCCTTGGGTTCTGGAGGTTGTCGCCCAGGGTTACAGGATAGGGTTCAGATCCTATCAGCCCAGGGGCAGATTCCTCCTGTCAAACCTGTCTTCAAGACCAGAAAAGAGGAGAGGTCTTTCTAGAGTGTGTGAGGGATCAAGCTCCTCAACCAAAAGGACAAAGAAGTAGAAGAGGCTTTCTGCCCCTTCCACTTCCCTGAAAACACCACAAAAAGAGATGTAGACTATCTGAAATCCTTTGTAGCCTGAAGATAGAACATCAGAGCACAAACCACATCCAGATTATGAAGAAACCTCTCCTTAGAAGAAGAAGGGTTAAGACACAAAGAAGGAACCACTATTTCCTGAATGATGTTATGGTTAGACACCACCTTGGGAAGAAACCCCAAACCAGTGCGAAGCATCAAGGGGAGGAGAGTCCACGGCTCCCGCCCGTATCTCCAATGGGCAGACCTAAATTTAATTAATCTTCTGGCACAATTTATACCCTGATATTTCTCCTACTGTTCCTTGTTCCCTCGGCAGAATGACTGGGTGATGAGGGAAGTGGGGGAGGTATATAAGCTTTTGGCTGGGGTGTCTTTGCCTCCTCCTGGTGGCCAGGTTCTAAATCCCCAACAGTAATGAATGAAGCCGTGGACTCTTCTCCCCTCAATGGAAATGAAATTATCAGGTAAGCAAAATTTAGGTTATTGTTGGTTACAGACGTAACACCAATCTGAGGGACCTATTGGCATCTCAGATCCTATTAGAAGCTACATGAAAGATGACTTACATGGATCGCGTAAAGGATGCTACAAGTGCCCGAACTGCACCACCTGCAATGGAATGATTGCTACTAAAAAATTAAATCATCCGCATAATAGCAAGAAATATAACATAAATCACTCAATCACATGCACCATCATACATGTGGTTTACATGTTGATATATCCATGTGGTTTGCATTATATAGGGAAAACCCAGGGGACTAACCATGAGCGCATGGCAAACCATAGAATGGCGATAAGGCAAGCGATCAAGAAGGGCGAATCTGAACAGCCCGTAGCACGCCATTGGATGGAGGCCAAACACCCGGTGGCATTGGTCAGGGTGATACTAATTGATCACATCCCGAAACCAGCACGTGGCGGAGACAGAAACAAATGACTCCTAAGGAGGGATGCTGAATGGATGTTCAGATTAGACACTATCCATACCAAGGGACTTAACTCTATGCCCCGATTTTGGTTCCTTAATAAAAAATAGCATCAGTTATGCATGAAGCGAGTAGGAGGAATGAAGAGAGTGGTTGTATATGGGGACAGATTGGGAGTTTTCTGCGATCTATAGATTGGAGGTGAATCCCTGATCTATTTCATTGGTTAATAAATGTGCGTCGCGGACTGAAATGGACTGCACGTTCGCATGTCTAACTCCCTAGACCAAATACTCTATATACATTACCTCGGTGTATATGCAATGATCTCTTTCTTGGTGAAACCATAGGGCTGAGCCTAAGAGCTATTGCTTGGTGTAGTGCAGCAGGAAACAATATGTAGCAAAACTGTTAATCATCCTTTACTTATGTGTCCGAATTAGACATGTGGTATACAATCTGAACCCACTATCTGAACATATATGTATATATATTTTGTTTATTTGTTATATGTTTATTTAATATGATCACTTGGAGTGAATGTGATATGTACACTGTCACTGTGATACACTTTTTGCTATGTCATACCGGTTCTTATGAAGAATATATACAGGGATCGCATGTAACTACTTACCTGATGGTATTATTGTATTTACTCTGTTGCTTATTGTTTGTATAAGAAATGACACATGGCACTGACCGGAACTAGCATGTTGGAGAAAGTTCCGGGTTTTTCTATACCGGATGTTAAGTAACATGACAACATCTGGTAGTCACAAAACCGGAAGTAATGCAAATTAACGACTTCCGGTTTCACAAATAGGCTGTTACTAATAACGGTGTAAGATGTTTTAATATGCACGGTATAAGAAAGTATTTTCATATTATCATTTGTTATAACACCACTAATGTTGTAGATGGGTGTCACATTTATATATTAAAAAAACCTGAAAGTGTATTGTGATAACTTCCGGGTCACTTGGTTGTATGTACCATTGAATACCAGATATGATGTATAAATTTGCCGCTTTTTTCACAGGAAGTGGGAGGTTATGTTTATATTTGTACACTATATTTAAGCACGGTTTTGGTGTGTAATTATATATATATATATATATATATATATATATATATAGGTTGCTACTGCACATAAAGAGGGCATTCTTTAGTCTAGAGAGAATCGTACTCTTGTTTTTGTTATTGTTGGCCTGACAAACTTTCTCTTCTTTAACATACTGCCATACTACAGAATATTCCTTATCTAGAGCCTGGTTTCTGAGCAACTGAACCACGATAAAACAATGAATTTACAATGAAAAACAAACATCTCTCTTGTTTTTTATGTAAGTCTAAGCTCCCCCTGACAAGTAAAACTTTGCTCCCCTTGTGTTTTGCAGGTAGTATCTGCTAGCACCTAAATTATGTAGCTGTCTCCCAATAGTTCTCTTGGTACTGCTTCCTACACTACAGGATATTAATGAGCCTTAAAACAATGTAGGGCTACATAGAAGACCTCTTGGCTGGATGATCACTAGGGATGGGTGAATTTGTTTATTCAAATTTGAAAGTTAGAACAAATGTTATTGTAGAAATTCAATTTACATAAGATAGAATATTCTTAAAAATTCTATTATCGAATGTTATTTACAGTTTTCGAATGTCACTTTTGAATTTGAATATTACATTTATAAAACACAGACTAGAAATACTATTTTGAATTTAAATGTTACATTGGAATTCAAATATTACATTTCGAAATTGAATGTGATATAAAATACATAGCTAAACATTCTATTATTCATATGAATATTTTTGAATGTTATTGAAAAATTCGAAAAAGAAAATTTGAAAATAGAATGCTATATAAACATTCGAAATTCGATTCGAACTAACGAATGTATCAAAATTCATTTTAAATTTTTAATTTTTAGAAACATTCGCCCATCCCTAATGATCACAGCCCTAACGCATCACATTCTACATCATTCACAGGAAATAACATAGGTCACTCTTTAGTTCTTTAGTTTGTTTATTCATCTTTCTGAGAAAGAAAGAGTTTTGTTTTGTGTGTTATGGAGACCCATTTTTAAAAATGTTTTTTGTTTATTTTCTCTATGTCAAAAAAAAAAGCGATAACTTTTTACTTTCAACTTGTAATACGAGCGTAAACCCAACATACAAAAAGTGTACTTCAAGCACAGTAAGCGAGCGAGCGAAAGTGCTGAATAGTGCTCCACTTGTAATCTGGCCCTACATTTCTTTAAAAGAAAAAACTCACACATTAATAGGTTTGACTAAACGTTGGATTCTGTTATGGAATTTGCACAATAACCAAATAATGTGTATGTCTGCAGAGAAGCTGAATATCCTCCAGCATTTTTATTGTTGTGGTCACTGGGGTGGCTTTAGTTCCAACATCCCAAAACTTGTATTATATCCACACAACTGTTTTTTTTGGAACACATGAGGCAAAACACACCATGCCTGCATGGTTTTATCCTAGCTCATAGTTATAGTGCACTAATCTTATTTATTTATTATATTTTAAATTCTGTGGCAGCTGTTCCTTGAGCTTGCTGTTTAATAAGAGAATATTGATTGGTTTAGGTTTACAAAGTCCAGAAAGATAAAGGTTTGCATTTGAGTCAGGAAATTTAAAAAGAAGACAGGAAGGGATAATAATCTGGGGTGGGTGGGCACCAACAGTGCTCTGTGGATAGGTAGTCAATCCAGTTGTGGGTTCAGATACACCTGGGTATTACTAGGAAATATTTATTGAGCTTATGTAAGGATTTGCAAACTCTTGTATGTGCTTTAGGTGTGCTCTTCTCATATGTGTGACCTGTAAAATCTAGGTGAAAAGATACTGAAAAGAGTATTTACCTGATACTAGCTTTATGTGGTCTGCTTTCTGTCATGTCTCAAGTTTTGTTTCTGTCTTTTGCCCTGCAGTGTATTCTGGGATTTGTACTGTGCAGCCCCTGACAGAAGAGAGACATGTGAGCACTCCAGTGAAGCCAAGGCTTTCCATGATTATGTAAGTCCCTATTTTATTCTCTACCTATTTCTGTTATTTCAGGCAATTTCTATATGCAACTTTGATATTTTGCTTCAGTTTCTGCTAAGGTATGCTGAGGGAACAATAAAGCCACAAAATAAACATCTATATTAACACAGCAGTATTTCTTGCTACAAAATGCTAAAATATTTACTTTGCAGTAGGTCAAATAAACTCACCCCTGCTCTATGGGCACATTGTAGGCTTTTTAATACATTGAATGCTATAGGTTTATCATGGTAATGGCCCAGTTTACAGGGACACAGATACTGTGGTTATTACTTTTATTTTAACAGTATCCTAGCACTTAATACACTTTTAAGTTGGTAAAAGAAATTGCTCTGTCGATATAGAGACATTTTTATGTATTTTATATGGTGTGGTATATTTTGAAGAAAGAAAATGCAAGATATTTTGCTGTTCCTTGAACTTGTATCATTAATTGTAAAACGGCAATGTTAATGTATTTCATTAGGAAAAGGGGTTAATTACCATAGACAGAAAACAGAGTGGGGAATTCTTACATTCTAGAGCTCTTGTCTGTTAGGGCGGCTGCGGATATGCCAGGTTTTAAGGGTATCATTTTCTTTGACAATAGGTTAAGTATATCTGCCTATGAGTCAGGCATTTTACTAAACACCTCTTTTTAAGCACATATCCAGTTACAATGGACTGTTGCTGGTAGTTGAGGGCTGTAATTTTGTTTGTCCTTTGCCAGGGAAAGAAGCTGCTCACGGTTTTCAGCCAGCACGTAGATCATGTAATCATTTGGTACATTTCTATCTGGAGTAAGAGGTTTAACTTTATTTTTGCTATAGATTAGAACATAGAGCAGAATATTGGCCTCCATGACTTGACCAGCCATGTGGTGTAATTTTCTCCCCCACCTTAACCACATTTTGCACATTTTTTACAAGATTCCTGTGGAGCACAGAAAACAGCTGGAATGGCTTTTTAAAAAATAAATAAAAGAATTTGCCAAGAAGTGTGAGTTGCTTGCAGATATTGTTTTAGTATGGCGCATTTCTGTGTAGCTCCTGCCAAGCATTGACTCCAAGAAGGCTGTGAGCTTTTTTTTTTTTTTTTTTTAACCTAACTGGAGTCTTGGTAGCTCAGAGAACCTGGTCCACCTGGAAATAGACTTCATTGTTTAGCAGACAGTTTTCACCAAACTCCCTTTACATAGTGTAGGCATCTGTCATCTACTCTTCAATGGGCCAGAGGTAAGGCTCTGGCATTGAAAGGGTTACATGCAAGGTCAGACCGATGCTAAAGATATGAATCTGGTTTGTGATTGATGTTGTACAGACATCAGTGTTTGCATAATTGTATCGGTTGTGATGTTGAATGTGTTTCTATGTTCCTTATTCATTTTTGAGTATTATAGACGTTTTTTTGTAAACGGCATAAAATATAGCTGTATTTAAACTATGCACCCTATACATGTGTGTTAATAATGTAAGTACAAATGTGCATTTTGTATATGTTTCCTAAAATATGTAATACAAACCAAATCACTGTACAGTTCTTATATAGCTTGAAGGGGCATGAAACCCATTGTTTTCATTTTATGATTCAGATAGATCATGCACTTTTAGATAACTTTCCAATTTATTTCTATTATCTAATTTGTTTCATTGTCAAATTATCCCTTGTTGAAAAGTATACCTAGGTAAGCTTAGAATCTGCTGATTGGTGGTTGCACATATATGCCTTTTGCCATTGGCTTTCATTTAGCTCCCAGTTTTGCATTACTGTTCCTTCAACAAAGGATGCCAAGAGAATGAAGTAAATTAGATAATAGAAGAAAATTGGAAACTTGTTTAAAACTGAAGGATTTATCTGAAGCATGAAAGAAAAATGTTGGGTTTTATGTTGCTATAAAAAATAGCTTAGCTTTAGTCTATAGGCCCAATTATCTAAAGACTTCTGGCAAGATTATCTAAGAAGTATCGTCTATACTGTGAGGTTCCTCAAAGAATTTTGGAAAGGACAATTTTATCTTAAGAGCTTTTTATCTGGCTTTTCAGAGTTCTGGGTGTGAATGAGAGACGCATACATTAATTGGAATCTCGTAAAGAGATTTTGCATGATTTTTCTCTATGGACCCGATGTTCTAAAGCTCTTCACTCAGGTGAGATGATCTAAGAAGTGTCGTCAATAAGGAGAGGTCTCTCAAAGAATTTTAGAAAAACAATATTTACATTGAGAGATGTTCATCTCACTTTGCAGGGTTCTGTATGTGGAGACACTCCTATATTACGTTATAAGGTCCAAAAACAATCCAAAAGATTTTATGGGATTTCTCTCCATGCCAGCAAGTTTTTGTTCATCAGGCCCTAAGAGTAAATAATGAGGCACAATCTCACACAAAAATGAAATTTCTGTTTCTGATTAAGTATCTTGCCATCTACTACAACAAATATTGGAATGTTAGGGATGTTAACATTCTTAGCTCAACATCATCAGATACTCTGGGCCTGATATTCAAAACCTCGATGCTTAGGTGAGATATTGTAAGAAGTCTCATTGGTACAGCGAGGCCCTTAATTTTTTTTTAGAAACACAAATTTTAGCTTGAGACATGTTTATGTTGATATATATGGTATTCTTTATGTGAAAAACAGATTCCTGCATTACAGTACAAGGTTAAAAAAAATCCCAAAGATTTTGCCTGATTTCTCTCCATGTGAGCGAGGTTTTGAATACCAGTCCCACAGTGTAGTACTAATTCACAGCTGACCTTGTCATTGAGTGGGGAAAAAACATAATTTAAACTGAGAATAAGATTAGTTTGTAGCCAGTGTTTTTGGTAAACATGTGAATTCACATTAGAAGTCTGAAGCAATATATGGACATTTATGGAGTAAGGAGGGCACAGGCTGATTTCTCTGTTAAATAAATATTTTTCTTTCAAACTGTTGTGGGTAGACTTGTGCATTTGGATCCTTCTTTAGGATCCGAATGCGGAAATAAGCGCTATTCGGCTCTTATCAAAGCTAGATTGATTCTGGTGCAAGTTCACCAGGTTAAGATCTAGATTTGCACAGATCTTAACGTGGTGATTTTGCACCAGAATCAATTCGGCCCTGAAAAGAGCTGAATAGCACTTATTTCCAAATTCGGATCCTAACGAAGGATCTGAATGCACAAGTCTAGTTGAGGGGCATGCAAGTCATCTATTATGTGACCAAATGGAATTCTGGGTAATGGCAGCCAAAAAAACACATTATTTGAATATTACTTCTAACTGTGATTTTTGTAATTTGTTAAGGTTTTGTACATGACTGATGAATATGGAATAATTAAAATAGAATGTTATATTTATTTTGTTTCTTATATTACATATAATATAAAGGAAATCTCTGTTTATGAGTGTTATTGTGGCTTTTTTTTCATTTTGTTGTACTTATCTGCTGTTCCATGACACTGTGTGCATTTCATTAATTTGTGATGGTTAATAACAGTATAACATTCTGTACGGTTTTTCATTACCCCGTCACTTTTCATAAACCTGTCTACATTTTTGACTGGCATTTGAAGAAAATGCATTCTAAGAATAAAACCAACTTTTCTTCTTCAAAAAGTCCTTAGCCTCGGTCATCCATCAAGTTACTCCATGTAATAGCTGCACCCTGGGTTCTGTGGTTGTGTGGGGTGGCTGGTGGTCTGTGTGTATTTATATGTCTGTGTGAATATAAATATGAGGAACCATAAAATAAGTTGTATCATAGCACAAGAATTTCTAACTGTGCACATAAAATCTCTTATGAGCCTTGATGCTGACTCCTCCACTTCTGGAGTTTTCTGATAGGAAGAATGATTTGTTTAGGCTGGATGTCAACACTAGACGTCAGAAACATTCTGCTGTGCTCACCGTCATTTGTAATCCTGTGTGTAGAGCCAGTTACTGAAATTGTGTTTAATAATTCATAGAGTTTGTAAACCTTGTACACAGCCCCTCATTGTAATCCAACCCTCCTTCCCACTTTCTAACTACAGTATGTGCCAAGCACTAGCTCTCAGCCTATATATGTGCCCTTGTGATTAGTCGTAATTCTCTGTAATATTCCCTCAACCCTTCTCTGTATGGTTAAATGTAAGTTCTCTCTGCACCCTCACTCTCAATACTACTGTGCTTCTAGAGCGTAGCACTTATCTGCCCCACTATGAATTCTTGTGAATTTTTTTGTGCGGTTTTCTTCACCATCAGCCCCTCTTTGTGTCTCCGTAACCCTCCATACCTCACTCACTGCTTGGATCTGTATCCTCACGTTCAGCTCTTCTCTGTACCTTACCTCCTCTCTGTTTGTTTATTTGTGCACAGTCCTTCTTTTTACCCTTACCTTATCTCTTAACTTCTGTACGCAGTCCCTCTGTGTACCCCACCCACTCTCTATATATTTGTGCTCAGTCCCTCTCTGAAATTATACACAGTCCTTCTCTGCATACTTATCCTCTTTCTGTAAAGAATCTCTGTATATTTGTACCCAGTCAATGTCTAAAACTTTATGCATAGTCCATCTCTGCACCCCTTCTCTGTATCTTTGTGCAGTCCCTCTCAGCACACACTCACACTCTCTCTGTATCTTTGTGCACAGCCCCCCTCTGCACACTCACGCTCTCTCTCTGTATCGTTGTGTACAGTCCCTCTCTGTACTCTCACCCTTTCTCTATATTTATGTACAGTCTACCTCTACACACTCACCCTCTCTCTCTGTATCTTTGCTCTGGATACACTCCCCTTTTCTGTATCATTTTGCACAGTACCTCTCTGCACACACACACTCTCTCTGTATCATTGTGCACAATCGCTCTCTGCAGTTCACCCTCTCTCCATATCTGAGCACAGTCCCTCTCTGCATGTTCAGCCTCTCTCAGTATCTTTGAGCACAGTCCCTGTCTGCACGTTCACTCTCTCTCCGTATCTTTGAGCACAGTCCCTCTCTGCATGTTCAGCCTCTCTCAGTATCTTTGAGCACAGTCCCTCTTTGCACGTTTACTCTCTCTCCGTATCTTTGAGCACAGTCCCCCTCTGCATGTTCAGCCTCTCTCCGTATCTTTAAGCACAGTCCCTCTCCGCAC